>NC_053159.1:182514433-182814433 GCF_016835505.1 Polypterus senegalus
AATGAAACTCACATTTGTTTATTTTATTTGATATCTATCTATCTATCTATCTATCTATCTATCTATCTATCTATCTATCTATCTATCTATCTATCTATTATATAGTGTCTTTCACATCTATCTATCTATCTATCTATCTATCTATCTATCTATCTATCTATCTATCTATCTATCTATCTGTGTGTCTGTCTAATAGATACTATATCTAAACCACTAACAATACGTCGTATGGGAAAGGCGCTATATAAATAAAATGTATTATTATTATTAATGGTACATTTGTTCATTTGCGTGTACATTTTGTGCTTGTTCCATTCGACCATGCTGATCTTTTAGCGTTACAGATCATTTTTAACAGTTCAGTTCATTTATTAGAGGCGCCTAACAAAGACTATCATTCCTCAGCACTGACAAAAATGAAGCCCCACATTAAAGGCTTTCAGTTGGTTCCATTTTCACACGGAGAGAATTAGACTGCTGTTCTGTCACGGTGGTTCCTCGTAGATCCATTGCCTCCTAAAGAACCCACTCATTCAATGCAGGGTATCTTCGCATATGGATTTTGTTCGTTGGGCCTTGGGAAGATTCCTAATAAGTATGTAGACAAAGCTGAAATCTCTAATATACAGTAGGCCGCCTATCAAGGTACTAACAGAACAATGAAACGCGAACTGCGCCCGTGTTCTTGTATAACAAAAGCCATTTTAAAATCTGGATCTCACAAATGTGTTTTCATTAATTTTGAAACTTGTTACGGATCTAAATACTGCAAATAAAGATTCTTTCTGGATCCTTCATGTAGATCGTTCTTTTGGGAACCAAACATGCTATCCCTGTGTTATTGCTCTGTTATTTTAAAGAGAGTAACTCGGCGTGCATCCGAAAACAAATGACATGTCATTTCTATGCTTAAAATACAGAAGGTTGGTTTTTGACGCCGAAACGTCAAACGTCCTTTTAATTTTGTCAACGGGCAGATAACATTTACCCATTTTTCGTTATATAGGCTGATGGAAAAGCAAAGGAGATCTTAACGTCCGAATGAACCGTTAAGTGGGCGCCTTTAAATATCCCTTAACAAGTTCATTCTTATCCGTCTGTGTGGCATTGAATGGGTTGCCCTGCGCTCTGTGTGGTGGGAAGACTTTCTGCTTTACACCCGCTTTTGGGGTCCATCAAAAAAGGGAAATGGCAATCACTTCAAAACGGAAAGGTGAAGGCCAGCTTCAACAGCTCCTACAACTTGACACTGCTCCGAGGGTACAACGTAGGCTATAAAAACGACAACCTCCGCAGCTCTTTAAGTCTTATACGTGGTTGCTTTCCGTGGAGGTTTTTTTTTGGTTATTTGATACGCTACATGGCATTATTGGATTTCAAATATAATACTTTATATATCGCGTGATGAGATTGGCACGCCATCTGTCTTTAATGTACATCTCTGTGTTCGTGCGTTTAAAATAAACACGCTTAAATCCAATAAAAGAACATATATGTTTTCTAATAAGTTATAAAACATCGCTGACTTCATTAGGAACGTAACATTTTCTGAAACAAAAAGGGAAATGAGTAAATAAATCGGTATTGTGATAGCCTGTAATTATTTCTATATGTACTTTTGCCAACATTCTGCTTTTATTTATTTATTTATTTTATTTTATTTGTTTTTCATTCACATTGCAAACAATTAGAAAGCAATGTTAAAGAGCATGCCAGGTGTGTGTTCAAGTGGTCGTGTTTTCAGTAATTTAAACATAAATCTATCATTTTGATTTTTAAATTGCTGAATACTAGATTAAAATTAAAATTCTTTGAAATCGCGCTCCTTTAATTGTATTTTACATGGAAATGTGGTTCCTCATAGGACAAAGAAAAAAAAAATCATAATTCTGCGAAGGGTTCTTTAAATATGAAATTAGTTATTTTGGGCTTTGAAAAGGTTCCCAGTGTGTGGACAAAACAGAAATCTTTACTTGCTGATCAAGAGAACCTGAACGCATGCTGTGTTGCTGAATGAAGAAAGAGTTCTTTTAAATTTAGGGGCCCGATGGTATTTTAAACATTTGCTGTCGTCTATTCGTGGCTGTTTGTGGAACCTGATAGGGAAGGTTCTTTCTGAAAGCTTCATCTGGATGGCTCTTCTGGGGACCGAAAATGGCATCGCTGTGAAGAACCGCTTTGGAGCCTTTATTTTTATATCATGAAATATTGATATGTGATAAATGATCATTTTAAATGATCAATGGTCGCCTATCAAGAAAAAGAAATGCCGAAAAAAGAAAAACCTTTTGTTAAACAATGGCAAATATGTGGGTGTTGTCTTCACTTAACAAATAAACTACGATCTTTTCTATAGAGTGCAATTACATTTATGTACATATGCATATATATATATGTATGTATGAATGTATGTATGTGTTGTACGAATGTATGTATTAATACAAAGAGTCCATTTTGACCATGCAAGCTTTTTTGCTCTTTGTATTATATATTTGGAAACGCCATAGTGACTCTCAGTTCAATGCATTTCACTCTTGAAAATCCTGATTCTAAAAGGGCACTTAACTATGTTGTGTGGACCCGCGAAGAGCAATTGCTTAACAAATGGCTAATAATTCCTGCTAAATGACAAACCATTTCAGTCTGTGAAGTGTTTTTTGAATGTAGAATTGGATCTTTGGGTTTTTAAAAAAGGTTATATTAAGCGGACAAAACAGAAATCTTTAATGTCTAGTTAGGCAAGATAATAAAGAAAACATTAACTGGACCTGTGAGACTGTATGCAGCAACAGTTTAAAATCACAATTTTTTTATCATCTAATCATAGTCATTTATGGAACCTGTAGGGAATCTTAGTAAACCAAGGTTCCTTCTGGAAACTTCATGCGGATGGTTCTTTAAGGAACCCAAAATGGATACCTGTGCCATCGCTATGAAGAACAGCTTTGCCACCTTTATTTTTAAGACTATATGGCATGATTCAAGAACGTGATTATAACCACTCATATTTACAATTTCTATGTTTTATAAGTTAGGATCAATGTGAGGATATATCTGAAAAATCACGCGCAATATATACAGCAACCATGAATACAACCATCACTCCAACATATTCCCACACTCCAGTCTTGTCTTGTCTTGTCTGTCGATCATTTTATTTCTTCAACAAAGCATTCAATATATAAAAGAAAACTGTTTTGGGAATTTATTTTTTATTATTTCTGTGTGTTGGTAACAATGTTGGATGATCTAAAATTTAAATAAAACACAGTTACTCGAGAAATTTGTGACGAACGACGTTCGTTTTAGAATTAAACTTTTGTATACACCAGAGACGCACTTGAATAGTTAAACATTGTATTTTTTAAGATACGTTTAATGTTTATGATTTGCATCAGAAAAAAAAAAACGGAATAAAATTTAATTCGCTACGAGTTTTTAATTGGATGATAGATAGATAGATAGATAGATAGATAGATAGAATCTTAAAAGGAAAGGTGCTAGAATGGCTCTCCAGAGCTATGGCATAGAGGAACCATTATTATCTCCCAAAAGACTCATCCACATGAAGATTCCAGAAAGGCCCTTTATTTATTTAGATCCGTAATAGAACAGTAAATGACCGCGAAGAGATGATACCAGATTCGTGAAATACCAACAAGTTTCTGATTTTAAAAGACTCTTGCTGAATTCAATACTACAGGCTAAGTCCAGGATTTCTTGATCTTTTAGTGTCCTGCTAGACGGCCTACCAAATATTAAATATGTATATATATAACGCTGTAGTACTATAGGGTGTTGTACCCTGTTAGCCATTATGAATGTAGAGAAAAGCCAAGCAAACCTTTAATTGGCTAACTAAAAAGATTCTTGTCCTAGTGTGTGTATATAAACACAGGGAGCTCCAGTTTCTGTATTACATCTCGCCTGAAGAAGGGGCCTGAGTTGCTTCGAAAGCTTGCATATTGTAATCTTTTTAGTTAGCCAATAAACGGGGTCATTTTGCTTGGCTTTTCTCTACATATAACGCATAAAGCATGAAGTACCAACTTCATATGCAAAGAACCGTTCCCAGAAAGAAACGGTGATATGTCAAGCAAAGGTTCCAAGAGGAACCATACAACCCAGTAATCCTAAAGTACCATTAAAGAACCAATATAGATAGATAGATAGATAGATAGATAGATAGATAGATAGATAGATAGATAGATAGATAGATAGATACTATAAAAGTACTGTAAATGTAAATTATATAAGGTAAATTGTGCAATAGATGGAAATGCATTACAAAAATGCACAGATAATTGAACCACACTGTAACAGATAAATTATACAATATATACACCAGATACGTACGGACAGACTGACACATACCTAAATTAAAAAAAAAAATCTTGGTTTAATATTTTCAATAAATCTTTTATTTTCATAATTTTGGAGCTTGAATGTTAAGAAAACTCTTAAGCGTAAAGCGTAAACATAGGTGGAGTAATTTTTCTACAGCTTTGCATATCACGTGTAGGATCCTTAGCCAATCGCCAGCTGCAATCTTCCAACTCCTGAGTAACCGCTAAAAGGGCAACAAGAAGCTGCTCAGCTGTTCCTCGGAAATGTGTGAGCGAAACATCCTTAGTCCTAGTTATGTGGGCTCGCTGTTGAATTTCCAGTCATCTGATTCTTTCTATTTCCCTGGCATTCGTGGAAATGGGGCCCATCTTTCAGGAATTCCACAGATTCCTTGTACTCGCAGAGATGTGTATCCTCTTCCATGGAGTTCCGCTAGTTCGTGCACATCCTCTACTAGTAGATCAGTGGCGGCTTACTCACAAGGACTGTTGGTGAGCTCAGTGCCACTCACCAATAATAACACCGGCAAAGGGCAATTGGACGAACCCAGTAAGTACTACTTCCAGGAAACAGGCAGCCTTAAATCAACGGAAAGAGAGACGTCGTTTTCAAGTCACCAAGAAAATGCATCTCCTAGCAGCGCTTCTTCCGCAAAGTATGATTTCTGTAATATGGATAACTGTCTGCATGCTACATCATCTCATCGCGAGGTACAAACCGCAAACCAAAGCACAGCCGAAGCTGGCAAGCAATCAATGAGCTTGAATATGACAATGCAGTCACGATCCAGTCCGCCTTGCAGCAGGGCATCCTTGTCAGAGGGTAGGACAGCTTACAGTGTTCGGCAAGAATGTTCGTGTGTTTATAAACTCCAATGTACTATGAAACTGTACTACGTAGTGCATGAGTTTGGGTGTGTGTGCGTTTGCGTGTTTGCATATTTTTGATGGTGAATATGGTGATTCTTTAAAAATGAACTCTATCTCTAAGTTAACCTTTACCTTTAAAGATGTCATATTTGTATAAAAGAGCAACATTTACTAAATCTATCTATCTATCTATCTATCTATCTATCTATCTATCTATCTATCTATCTATCTATCTATCTATCTATCTATCTATCTATCTATCTATCTATCATATAGTGCCTTTCATATCTATCTATCTATCTATCTATCTATCTATCTATCTATCTATCTATCTATCTATCTATCTATCTATCTATCTATCTATCTATCTATCTATCTATCTGTCTGTCTGTCTTGTTTTGCAGATAACCTATAAAGAGAATGTATATAATCGTGGATTTAATTTTATTTTTCTTTAGGCTTGCCATGGTGTCCGACCCAAGTAAGGTCAAGAAAGAAGAGAAAACCTTACTCCAAACATCAGATTGCTGAACTTGAGAATGAGTTCCTCATGAATGAATTCATTAACAGGCAGAAAAGAAAGGAACTCTCAGATAGGCTATATTTAAGCGACCAACAAGTTAAAATTTGGTTTCAAAACCGAAGGATGAAAAAGAAACGTTTAATTATGCGGGAACATGCACTTTCGATATATTGAAGCTACGCAGTTCTGGAAAAGAACGCAAAGACGTGTAAGATGGAAAATGAAAAATTGAAGACGATTGACATTATCGGTATATAAGCACAGCCTGCAAAAATATGAAGTGTATAAAAATATCGATGGTGTAAGCGACGAATGCATTGTATTATTTAATCAAGCATGCAGTCTGTATGTAAATATTTTTGACTTGGACAGAAAAGCATTCTCGTGCTGCTATAGAATGAAAATGTTTTTTTTTCTTTCTATATAATTATGTACTCTATCTTCTTATTCCTTTAGGTGTCTTTTTTAATTCAACCATAACAATAAAAACATGTATTAAAACCTCTGTAGTGATGTTGGATTTCATCATGAATGTGACAGATAGGTGTGCATATATAAGAGAGAAATGCTTCTTCATTTGCCTCTTAACCTCTTGAATTACTGATATTTCATTTGTATCGCGAACAACGCAAATACACATATGTGTTTTTATGTATTAGTATATTTGCATACCCATGTCTTCTTTTTTAGAATGGTTATCTGATTGCTGGTATTCAACAAAAATAATATTTATTCATATATTCAGATTACTTAAAAAAAACGGATAACTTTAATGATTAATGCTGCGGCATTGTGACATCAGAACAGCTTCAAAAGAAAGAAAGAAACTTGTTCAATTTACTTACTTGAATGTATGAAGGCCGACTACCAAAACTAAACCTTAAATTTTGACACATATGCTTACAACACCTTCGTCTACTGAATCGTTATCTCTGACTGGCGTATTTGCTGTCAAGTTCAAGTTAACTAACGATGGACTGCGCTTTTTACATGTTAGTTAGTTGTTCATCACTCCTTCTCTTCCAAGCATACACTTTGCTATCTTGGTAAAATGTGTTTATCAATATAGATAGATAATAGATATGAAAGGCACTATATAATAGATAGATAGATAGATAGATATTAAAGGCACTATATGATAGATAGATAGATAGATAGATAGATAGATAGATGTGAAAGACATTATATAATTGATTCGATCAAAAATAATTAAATGAGTGAAACAATAGATAGATGATTAAATAACTAGATCGGGAAAAAAAAAAAAAATTGTAGACAAAAAAAGTGATTAGAAAGTTAATTACAAGATTGGCAAATACAGATATCGAGGACCGTGCTGAAAGGGTGAAACAATAAAAAAATGCAGAATCACAGTGTTAAATGAATGTTTATAGTGTTACGGTTTTAAAAAAGTTTCCATATATGCACTTTGAAGTGTTAATTCAGCACTTGTGATTTTCAACAACTCACTTATTAATTTAGTAGAAGCAAACGGAGTGACTGTAAAGATGCTTCTGTAGAATACACCGTGCATACTGCATTTATTTGAAGGCCTGAAAGTTAAACTACTTTATAGTTAAAGCAGTTTTGAAAACTGTGCGGACATAACTGAGGAAAATATAAGTCCATGTTTCATGTTTAGCTGATTGAAAATGTAATAGATAAAGAAAACAATGTTATTGATTATAGAAATTCACAGCGAATTGACGAAAACATTTATATTAATGCACAGAAAGTTCGGTAACAGTATACTAGAGATCCATTTTCCGGATTTGTGTTTTTATTTGTGTAAAGAGCGTTTGCTGTTGTGGTTCGCCTTTGTGTAGAATTCTAAAGGAAGACTTTCACGTATAGGAAGTACGTAACAGAAAAAGGGGAATTCGACTTTTACACTACTGTAGGCTTTTTATGTAGCACACTGTTTTACCATTTCTTAAGCGATGCTAATATAAATAATGAAAAAAAAAAAAAAACGACATTTGATGCAAAAATGGACTAACAGTTGAAATGAAGAAGCTACGATTATGTTGAAAACAAGCCAACACAGTATTCATGGATAGGTGTTTATACGGGTGTGCAAACGATCTCACACAAGGATATAAATAAGAGTGCTGTATTCATTGAACAGCAAAAACAACATATTTCTAAAATTCGACACATGTGGGAGAAAAAAGTCACACATTAAAATAGCTTATTTGTTGCTAAAATGTTGTAATAGTTCTTTAAGCTTTAAGGCTTAAAGCTAAAGGTTTCTGAGTTTGAGAAACGGATAGACACACCAATCCAAAAGAAACTGAGCAGATGATCAAGTATACGGTAAATTCTGTGACGTTAAAGGCAATGTTTTTAAATTAATAAATAGATGTATTTATGTGTGTTCTATTTTCTTCTTCTTCTTCTTCTTCTTCTTCTTCTTCTTCTTCTTATTATTATTATTATTATTATTATTATTATTATTATTATTATTATTATTATTATTCGTCGCCTTATGCTGTTTATGTGACTAAATTCCATATTCGAGTTTTAATGAATTTTGGTACGTACTGCCTTATGTCTCGCTTTAGATGTGTACTATGAAATCTTCAATCGAGCAAAAAAAAATTTTGAAAATATTAAACCAATATTTAAAAAAAAAATGTAGGTATCTGTCAGTGTGTCTGTACGTCTGTCTATCTGGTGTATATATTGTATAATTGATCTGTTACACTGTGGTTCAATTGTCTGTGGATTTTTGTAGTGCATTTCCATCTATTGCACAATATACCTTATATAATTTACATTTACTGCACTTTTATAGTATCTATCTATCTATCTATCTATCTATCTATCTATCATGTTAACAATTCTTCCGTAACGTTATTTCCCGTAGTATATTTGAGCAGTTGAACTACAAATAATTTGAAAATAAAAACGCGGTATCCTTCAGGTCGTGTCTGTGTTGCACGTTTGAAAACCACCACTGAAAAAGCGGAAATCACAAGTAGGAAATCAGACACCGCATAACACGTGCTTATGTGTCCGCAGACAGAAATTGTTCAGCATGGCTTTATATGCACTTAAGGTATCAAAAGAAAAAAAAATGCAAATTGAGCAATGGAAAAGATTCATTCTTCACATATCCCAAGGAATCCTGGAAATATTTGCAGTTTGTTTTTCTTTGTGCGTTAAAGTCATTTTCCAATATAAACTATTCTGTAAACGATGCATTAAAAAGAAGACATGTTTAAAAATAATAAATCGTTACAGGTACTGTAAGAAAAATCAGATCACGACCAGTCTGTTAGCATTAATGTTTTCAAATAAGTTTGCAGTGAAAAAAAAAAACAAAAACCCGTTAATTAGACCAGGGCGATTGCACAGACTGGGTTTGTTTACAGCAGCTATCAATTTCGTGGTAACGTTCTCAGCCAAGTACCAAAGTTAAGGTCAAGTTAGTGTCCTTGTAGAATTTACATTAAGTTCTAGAAATCTATGTGGGGGGGATTTTTTTCCTTTGCTTTGCTTCTTTTTTTCTTAATTTTTTTTTTCTTAATCGAATATAAAACGACTAGCTTTCTTCTGCATGGATCATTATCTTGAATAAATGGTGGAGTGCTGAAAATGCCGAGGAGCGCGTTTTAGTAAATAATAAAACGCTCATAATATACATCCACGCAAAGTTTTAGTTGCTTTCTTTCGAATAATGAAAAACTATAGGATTTACATTAAATTAGAAAATGATATGTGTGATGGAGGCAGAAATACACGTTCAAATTTAATCATTTTATTATTATTTAAAATAAATCAATAAAGAGTTTCCATTACACTATCGTTTTCATCTATAGAATGCATTTTTATTTTTAATGAAACACACCATTAGTGTTCAGAAGACGATTGCTTAATATCTATCTATCTATCTATCTATCTATCTATCTATCTATCTATCTATCTATCTATCTATCTATCTATCTATCTATCAAAATATTTGAATCCCATTTTGCACAGAACTGTTCTTTTAGTTATAACGTTGCATATATATGTTCAAATATTTTTGTTTACAGACAGGACATTCAAATTCAGCACGTTAACAACTGGAGATGCCACTATAAATGTACGCTTTTCTCTAATTGCTTTTAGGAGAAAAGTATCTTATAAAAGTACGACTCTTTTGCAGTTACTTAATAAAGAAGCCCGGGATTTTTCTGAAAGTGTGCTTTACGTAAGTCGTACACTGAACAGGTAAAAAAGCACTCTTAACTCTCAAAATATTTTTCCACTCTAAAGACTTTGTGTTTAACTGTCTGTAAAGCTGAGAATCTGCGGTGTTCATTCTGTCAGGAAAACAATAAATACGCAAGCTCTTCCTTTGGTCTGTGTGCAATAAAACAAATTGTCTAGTGACGGATATCTGTGACTGGCCGACGGTGCATCGTCTGAAAAGCACAGACGTTCAAAGCCATGGAAGTTGCTTTGTACTTGGCAGTGTGAAGATAGCGATTGAACCTCGGAATGGGCCTTTGGTATAAAGTCTCAAAGAAGGTGTTTAGCGTCTCTCTTTGTACTTTTTAACCTTCGTGTCTTTGCCAGATTTGTAGCAATGGAGCTAATAATAATATATTCAACTTCGTCAAATAAGGATGACTTTGGTAAAGTACGCATTTCATCATTTTATAACTGAGAAAGTTTTAATTCGTTGTTTGAATCTGTCATGAATAAATGTGAATTGTTTGTTTAATTGCATTGATATATATATATATATATATATATATATATATATATATATATATATATATATATATATATATATACAACTATTTTAAGAGAACAGTCGAACTTTGAAACAAAATGTTATTTCATTTTTCGAGTCTTAGCAGGGCTATTTCATTAAGCAGTGTTCTTAAGATAAATTAAAATGTGATCTATCTATCTATCTATCTATCTATCTATCTATCTATCTATCTATCTATCTATCTATCTATCTATCTATCTATCTATCTATCTATCTATCTATCTATCTGTTGTTCCTTTCATATCTATCTATCTATCTATCTATCTATCTATCTATCTATCTATCTATCTATCTATTATAAACATTTTTACGTTTTACGTACAACAAAAAGTAATACTATTTCATAAAATGTGAATGAAAAATCTAAATCTAAGTCTTCATTTAATATAGACTGTTTTCTGTTAATATGACTGCAATTGAATTATTTCTCAAATAATTGTTTAAAATTAATTTTCTATCTATCTATCTATCTATCTATCTATCTATCTATCTATCGACAATAAAGTCCGTTACATATTTATGCATCTATACCATATATTATAATTTTTTACATGTGTATCTATTTTCAGTGTAATAATAATACTTTTTTCTATTTCTGTTTCTTATTGTTAATGTTTACGTATGATGAACGACTATAGATCATTAAAAAGCTTACAGGCTTAACACTTTGTGGAATAAAACAAAGAAGAGTGTAATAAATCGCATCACGTTATTTTCAGTTTCTATCTAATTACCCACATTGTTCTTTACCGTTATAATTTGCAAATGATATTGTTTATTACACATGACTGTAGCTTACTGCATGTGTCATTCATTCATTCTAGACATTTTTTTAAATGATATTTTTCTGTTTTTCCTTTTCTTTCTTTTTTTTTTGTTAAACACATTGCGCTACACTCTGTTTTTGCTATAGAAATTAATGTTGTTGTTCATAGATAAACAAGGCGAGTTGTTTTTGGCTCAAATCAAAATACTGTGATATGAAATGTGTCAGTAAATAACGATTTAGAAATCATCAATGATATGGAAATTTATATATATATAAATATATATAGGTCATATATATATATATATGGGTCATTTTGGCTTTTGTTTTTGTACTGTATTTTATTCTAAATTAACACTTAAAACTACAGATAACGAGGTTTTATTTTTTCCTTGGATGTGATTTTTTTTTTTTTTTGCCATTGCTCTGTTAGCATACATGGTGCACATTTTTTCCTCAACTGAGCTAGCGTTTACTGGCGAAACAAAGCGTTCCTACTTGCATATTTAAATTTCAACGTCCTCCGCTTTTTTTTTTTTTTTAGTCCAATCTAAATCTGAAACCCAAATGACGCCAACAAGCAAACACGCGGAAAAAAAAGGGCCAGCAGACTGGGGAATCAGCGTCTCTAAATGGTTCTCCAAATGGTTACTAGTGATGGGATTAGTTTTTGCGTGTACGGCGACTCCGGGTAAGATATTTTAGCACAGAACAGAAAATGGTGCAGGATGTGTTAGCTTGGCCTCGCTTGGTCTGAGTCAGTGTGCTTTGCCAGTGTTTGTTTAACGCAGACTGTGAAAATACCAGATATTTAGACTGGATTTCCGGTATTGCTCGGCAGCCAATAGCTTTTCTCCAATAGTATCACCTACACGCGCGTTTAAAGATGGTTCAAAATGACTGATATTGATATATGGTAATTTGCAACAGTGATCACATGACACTATTACCTCAAGAATCGATCAAGATGAATTGCGCGTCAGCTTACGTTTCCGATTTTTTCCCCCCTTTACGGATCCCGGAGTAATAGATGGACAAAGTTTAGCGCACAGCCCTGCCTGTTCCCTCTCAGAAACACAAAAGAAGACATGACGGAGTTTGACGATCGCAATAACTGTTCTTCAAATATGTATCTGCCGAGCTGCACCTACTACGTGTCTCCGCCGGATTTTTCCACCATGTCATCTTTTTTACCACAGACTACTTCTTGTCAAATTAACTTTCCTTATTCCACCAACATCACGCAGATGCAGCCTTTCCGCGAAGTTGCGTTTAGGGACTACGGACTTGAACACCCAAGTAAATGGCACTACCGAGGTAATTATGCTTCATACTACTCGTCTGACGACGTTATGCACAGAGATTTAATGCAGTCGACAAGCAGAACGGAAATGATCTTCAAAAACGATCCCGTCTATAATCACCACGGAAGCGTCAACACATCTTGCAATTTTTCCTCCAACGTTGGTAGAAATGGTGTTCTTCCTCAGTGTTTCGATCCCTTTTTCGAGGCTGCAAGCAACCAGCCGGAGAAGTCAAATGCTGAACACTCGAGAGAAAAAGCCGCTGGCGATTTTCACGGGGACGCAGTCTGTGTGAAAGAATCCACGGAGGAAGACAAACAAAGCACCGTGGAGAACGCTGACGAAGAGTCCTTTTCATCGAACTGTGCGGAGGAGAAGGGCAGCGGAGCAAGTAGGTATATCTGAAATTGAGAAAGGTTAGAGGACAAGTCCGGCACTTTGTCGCTCGGATTTTATGTGAAACTTTATAAGCATGCAAATGATTTTTATATACCCTGTAAGATTTGCTTTGCTGTTGTAAAACTATTTACGATGAGAAAACAGTTTAGGTGGGCTTACGGAATATTTCTAGGGCATTATAAATCACTTAACATGCCCTGTACCTGTTTTGAGCGCAAATAATTTCATGTAATAATTTCACCATTCACAGACCAGATTATTGAAAGCATTTCTTGTGTGCTAGCATTGAAAATCACAAGCGACATATACAATCATTTTTTGAATATATCAATCTGTCTACCTACACACACAAACATGCACTCACAAATACACACACATACTTGATCTCGGTGTTAATCGAAAGTTTATGACATGATATGCTCTGCAAAAAAAAAAGGCAATAAAATGGGACCGTGGGTCTGCGTGTTTCACTAGTAGATAGATAATTTCATAATTATCTTATCGATCAGGTCCAATTATTTACATTTATTTATTTTTTAATTTTATTGAAATCACACAACATTCAATACAATTAGATCAATTTTATAAAAATAGGATTGAATACAAATCAACCTCCACCCCTGAGAAAGAGGTTATTTACATTTATTTTGCTCTAACATATACAATTTCAAGCAATACATATCTATCTATCTATCTATCTATCTATCTATCTATCCATCTATCAACACGGATATGTGTAGATACATATTTTGAAAATTATCTTATTGATCAGCTCGGAATATTTGCAGCAATGCTTGTATGCTGATATGTAAGGTCGATCGTAAGCAATACGTCCAATGAAATATTTTCTAATATTAAATACCTGGAAGCACATGCAAGAATATACATCTATACGTACGTATGTATGTATGTATGTATGTATGTATGTATGTATGTATGTATATATATATATATATATATATATATATATATATATATATATATATATATAGATAGATAGATAGATAGATAGATAGATAGATAGAGTTAAAAAAATGTATTGTCACACATTTTGACAACTCGAAAAGTAAAGGTTAATTTTAAGATCACAATCAAAAATATGCACACATTCACACCAACACACACACGACTTATTACTGAACTGTCCTTTAATTGCTACACATGTCCTTATTACTGCAGTTTAACTGAAATGATATTGTTAAATATTTCATTTAAATATATATTTTCATAAAGCCACTGTAAGAACAAATAATAAAATGCTCATTTTATACATATACACATACACTCTCTCTCTCTCTCTCTCTCTCACACACACACACATACACAGACACACAAAATAGGTGAACACTAATAAAAATATATAAATACGAGAGTTGAAAAGTCAATAATAAGATACAGAAGGATATCGGAAACATTACAAAAACAAAAAGTGAGCTTGTAAAATAATACTAGAGGTGAATGAATTGGTTCTGTACGGATAGATAGATAGATAGATAGAAAGGCACTATATATTAGATAGATATAAAGTGTCATGTGTACTTTATAATAAACAGAAATTAGCGATGCTCATCTTGGTGTGAACATATTTTGCTGTGTTTTTTATTTTTTTCTGTCTGGTCTAACATCGTGCTTACAATTATTTTGCTCTGCTTCTAGCTTCTTCAAGGTCAAGAAAAAAGAGATGCCCCTACACGAAATACCAGATCAGAGAACTTGAACGGGAATTTTTCTTCAATGTTTACATTAACAAGGAAAAAAGAGTGCAACTGTCCAGAATGCTAAATCTCACCGACCGGCAAGTGAAAATCTGGTTTCAGAATAGAAGAATGAAAGAAAAGAAAATGAACAGAGATCGACTGCAATATTTCACAGGGAATCCTTTATTCTAACGAGTGAGGGGAGACGGAGGCACACGTTTCACCCAAAAAAAGGATAAATCGGATGGATTCAATTACAGTTCTTTACTCCTGCGGTGTCAGTTTCTGAGTGACTATAAGTGAAACTCACTATTTGAAGAAAAACAAAAATCACCATCTATGCAACAAAGTAGCTTGTGACATTATTTGTTCAACCCTATTACCTCAAAACATAAAATAAAATAAAATAAACGAAAATTCAAAGGAAAATTCTTCAGAATTACTCAGAAGAAAGCTCACTTGTTCTTTAAACCTGCTATATCGGAACTCTTTTGAACTTATAGAATGTTATCATTTGAAATAAATTAGTATTTTTTTGGTTCTCAATGTGTATTTTACATCCAGAACACTGATATGTCAGTTCAGCTATATTTATTTACATTTACTTACGCTGTCTTATTTCACAGACAAAAAAGATGTCTCATAATGTATTCTTTTAACTCTGTCTATTAAATTTTATATCATGGAAGCATGTGAACTTATGCAGTATATTAAAATAACATTTAAATAGGCAGCAGCGTCTTTTGAGTGTGCATTTTTTCGCACCGAGTTTAGCGCAAAACATCTTTAAACATGTGTAAAACCGTGTTAGCATAAAAAGCACATGGCTAAATAAATTAATGATTATCTATCTATCTATCTATTATATAGTGCCTTTCTATCTATCTATCTATCTATCTATCTATCTATCTATCTATCTATCTATCTATCTATCTATCTATCTAATCGCGCCATTGATTAATATCAAGTAATTATAAAGCATATACTTGGACGATTTTTTCCATGGCCCTAATATGTGTAAATACGGTACTGTCTGTATAGAGCCTTACACACTATGGACCTATCTAGCTACGAGTAGCTTGAATCTTTCTTTCTTTCTTTCTTTCTTTCTTTCTTTCTTTCTTTTAAAACACACATCAACAGTTGAATAACAAATAAACAAACAAAATAGATTAAATGTTTGCAATTACAAAGTTTATCATGCTATTACGACTGAAATTGTCACGGTTTAGGGCAGTAATTTACTTCTTTGTTTAATTTAACAATTCTATCTATCTATCTATCTATCTATCTATCTATCTATCTATCTATCTATCTATCTATCTATCTATCTATCTATCTATCTATCTATCTATCTGGTATATGTTCACCATTAATTCTAACGTAAACAAAATAAGGGAAAATAACGGTTACTAATATTTTCCTGACGGACTTACAGTAAATGTCGTAAATATGTTTGTACCGTCACCGCTATCCGGATTATTATTAACCAGCTAATGTTTCAAAATGTTTTTTACTTTGTCTTTGAACTTTCGTAACGTCAAGGTCATCCCCTTTAACCTTTGTGTACAACTTGGCGCCTCGTGGCTGTTCGCTTCGTGAGGTGACCTGCTCCAAATTGTGTACGCTCTGCTGCTGCGTTAGAGGTGAGAGCGGGTAAATGGCTCCTAAATTTGACACTTTATCTCTTTTAAATGTTTCTGGCACATAATTATACCTATTTTAAATTATCATGTGGTTTTAGTTGTAAACATATCCTTAATTGCAGCTTCAGTCCATCTTGGTAGGGAATAAAGTTGCGGAATAAAAGTACAATTGTTTATAGTACCTCATAATTATATCCTCGCAGGCCGTGCATACAAACCAGAAACTGATTTTTTTTTTCTATCGCGGCTTTATAAAGACCAGTTTCACTGTATTAAATACAAACAGTTTGAAGGATGTTATTTGATACATAAAGGGCTTCCTGAAACAATCATATAATTTCAAAGATAAACAAGAAGAAGAAGAACGTAATAATACATAAATAAATACTAATAAGAAGGTAACGTAGTTGCAAATAAACAAATAAATACATACATAATGGAGAAAAAGGCACAAACAGACCAATTAAGGTACATTTAAACCTGAATATTCTTTTCGTAATTTTAGAAATGCATTTCTTTTAAAAAGGCACTAGAAACTTTGTCGCTATACTAAAAGAAATTATCTTTCTTTTAACAGTTCTAATGTCACAATGCTAATTTTCTTCTTTACAGTTATGCATTCTTTCAGAAAGGTGAAATGTCGTCTCATTAAATTTCATTAAGTGTCGACAAAACAAAATCATTTGAAAGTTGAATAGAGAGAGATGAATATTAATGTTTTACGCATTTCTTTAATATATGCTTTGTTGGCTGGGATCCACGAATGCAATATTTTTAATCGCCACATGGTGGCACTTGTTACCGAAAAAGGCTGAAATTACACGTTCAGTTGTAGGGACTGGAATGTTTAAATTTGTGGATGGTGCTGCATCCTTGATGAAAATCCATTCGCCGGAATGAAACTATTAGTACGGGAATGATTTCACAAATAAACGCATCTATGGCTATAAAACGAGCTTCTTCAATAGAAATGTGTATATTTAAATATCTATAATTAACCAAAACAGCCATAAGTAACATCGTTCGCTATTTTCTGAACAAAATTCCAAAAGCAGTAAATGCGAGTAATGGTTTTAAAAATGAAAAATGAAATATATAAACATATGTATTATTGTATTGAATGTGCAAAACATACAGCATTATAAATTCAGAGACATTTCGATTTTGAATTGATAAATAAATAACTTAACTGAGCCGTTTCAGTTTAATAGCATTGGCCCAGTTTCTAGTATGTTGTACAAAGTTTTGATGTTAAATACTGGACATCTTCCTTCAAAAGAATAGGAAGGAAGATTAAATGGAGGAACTTGAAACGCTCGCTGTCTTTAATTATGTGTAAAGTTCTCTCATTGAATTATAAAGGTTTCTGAAAGTCTTACAAAATGTTGTATTTTTCCCTGTACAAATGCAAATTATATTTCGCTGAAACATTGTAACGTATGTTTTGTGTTTTCTAAAAAAAATACTAAGTGCATTACAAATATATATGAAATATATATAAACGGAACATCTGTATGCATCTGTGACACTGTCACGGAAAAGCAGCAACGCAATGGACTGCCTTTTGGAGTTTTTTATATTTAGTTTTGATTTTCCATTAAAAACATCTTCTCGCAATTTCGGCGTTAAGTAAATTATACAGCAAAAGCATACATTTCCTCTGTTTCTGTCAGTTTATTTCTATATCTATATCTATGTATATATCTGTATAAAATTACAGCAACTATATAAATTTTATTCCAATGCCTAAAAATGAAGTGGAAGTCTACTGATAACACATACGATTTGCATCTTTCACCCGGGATATTTATTTACTCTGTTATATAGAAGATAAGCAGACAGACAGACAAAAAGATAGATAGATAGATAGATAGATAGATAGATAGATAGATAGATAGATAGATAATGAAAGGACTATAGATAGATAGATAGATAGATAGATAGATAGATAGATAATGAAAGGACTATAGATAGATAGATAGATAGATAGATAGATAGATAGATAGATAGATAGATAGATGAAACGTCTAAATTTCTTTTGACAGACAACAGTCTTGAACTATAAACCAGAAGAACGTTTTTATTACATTCTAAACAATAAACTATACACGTTAGTTTAAGTTTAAAAAGAAAATATTAATTAGTGATCCAGTAGAGCAGTAGATTTGAAATAGAAAAAAGAAGAAAGTTTTTAGTGGAATTAGCATGTATAACTAATTTGTTTCTGTTAGAGCGAGTCTTATAAGAAAACATTATGTAATGATTCCCAAAATTGAGATCTATCTATCTATCTATCTATCTATCTATCTATCTATCTATCTATCTATCTATCTATCTATCTATCTATCTATCTATTCCCAAATTATTTTCGAGTCAATAGAAATCATGATTCATACTTTTATGATAAATAATTATAATCAGTTCTCGTTACGTATGGGCAACACAAACAGCAACAACAATAACAACAACAACAACAACAACAACAAAATAATAATAATAATAATAATAATATTCTTCGAAATTCAAAGGGCCTAAACAGGAGCCACGGAACTGAAATTGCCTCACTCTTTATTTAATTATTATTATTATTATTTTTTTTTTCTGAAAGTGCGTCAAGCTTTCAGCGGTAAGAGGAAATTGCTATGTTTTTTCTCAGTTTACGGATCTTTTCAAGAGAAAGTATAAAATATATACTGTGAAACTGCAGTTGTATTTAATCCATAGAGATCAGTACGCAAGATGTTGTTCATCGATAATGACTCAATACATTGCGCGTAGGGCATTTTAACCAAATAGAAATAAGTAAGACATGCAGAAGACTAATATTTATTTCTTTTCTTTTCTTTTTTTATCACTAGAAGACTGATTTCACGTATTCAAACGTAAAATATTTCCAGTAAAAATAAACATCGATTTTTATTTTTAATGAATGAATTTCTTTATTTTTTTTGTGTCGATGGCTCCAATGGCGCGTTGTTTACGGGTGGATTTGTAATTTATCTCTAGTAAGGAATTTACAGTAACATCACCAGCATATAATGAACACTTCAGAGTGTATACATGACAACAGTTCTCAATGCACACACCTTTCGTTGCTAATTTAACACTCTCAGATTTATTTTCACGATGATGATTTTGCTAGGTGAAGGCTTCAGATGGAGCTGGAAAAACACGCCAGCCTGCGATTTGTTTTCATTAAATAACTGCAACATGATTTTACTTTTCCGCAAAAGCGTCTTTTTTATTTTCAGTTCTTTTTATACAATGTTTTATTTTTAAGGTGGACTTTTGTATATGTAAATAATATTATAATTAAATAATTTATCCTTAACGAGTATTTTGAACTTATATCCTTATTACAAAAAACATTTCCTAAATAGAGGATCTGCCTTTTGTATTGTAAATTCAAAATATGTATCGTCAGACTTAAAACGAAGCAATCATTAACTATTACAGACTGAACAATTAAAAGTAAATTTGCGTACCAGAAATTGCTTTTATAATTTCGTTTTTTGTGTTAAAACAAAATGGCCTTTTAAGTCTACACATTTGAAAATCGATAATATAATTTCCAATAACTCATATAGCGAATACCATTATGCGAGAATGTAACTATTAATCTTATCCTTTACAAAGTCAACATTGATTTCTTAATAAAATACCCTCAACATCTAAGATAACTGGAGGTGTAACTCTCAGAAAAGATTCAAGACAGAGAAAATTACTAGGAAGCTGAGGAATGCAGATGAGAGTTTTATTGATCGGGCTGATTCACCTTAATACGTATTAATAAATTTAACCACCTTTCCTACACACACACACACTCGAAGTATGACAAAAGCAAATACTTTTAGCGAGTCTGTAAAGGAAATTTCAACACAAATTGTACTCGAGGCTGAGTTTACTTCAATTTAATCTAAAATATTTCTAAACGTTGATGAAAGACATTTATGTAAACCATAAATGACCGGTATAGCTATACACCTAGATAGATAGATAGATAGATAGATAGATAGATAGATAGATAGATAGATAGATAGTTTCTGTCTGAATGAAGATCACACACTGAAATAGACATTTGAGCGTATTATTTGCGGATAACGGTCCGGATATTTCCCCCAAAAGGCTTCGAACTGGTTTCTTGTTTACGAATTTCAAATTCCATTGAACCCAGAAACACACACTAAGATATGCTGCAGCCGCACACACACTCAAACACTCACACACACACACACACTGTAAAACATACCCCGTGCTCTTAATCTTTATTATTTTTTTTTTACACTGGACATGGATCCTTAAATAAAGCTCATCATTGCTTCTTGTTTCACGTGTTATGAAAAAACAGAGGTGCATTTATTCTTTTTTTTTTTTCCACAGCACATCATTACGCTGATCTGAAATCAATTTCAAGTCTGTGTTGTAGGTGTCGCTGTTGACCATTACTTGAAAGCCATTTCACGCAGCACCCGATCACGTGTTACGAAAGGAGGCTGCGTCTCAAGGCCATTTTCAAATTTCATTGGTTTGGCTGTCATGTGGCAGTGCAGAGGTATCCTGCATTACACTGGGATTGTTATGCTAGATATGTCAGCCTACAAAGGACATCTTTCTCCTCTTTAAAATCATCTCCAAAATGTCTTTTCCCAACAGCTCACCCGCTGCTAATACTTTTTTAGTAGATTCTTTAATCAGTGCTTGCAGAAGTGACAGCTTTTATTCCAGCAGCAGCATGTACATGCCATCCAGCACAGAAATGGGAACTTATGGGATGCAAACCTGTGGACTTCTACCGTCACTCGGTAAAAGGGGAGAAGTTAACCATCAAAACATGGGCGTTAATGTTCATTCTTATATACCTCAAATAGACACTTGGGTAGATCCGACCAGAACGTCTAGAGTTGAGCAACCAGCAGCTCAGCAGATGTCCACATGCACGTTTACAACTAACATTAAAGAAGAAAGTAATTGCTGCATGTATTCTGACAAGAGATCAAAGGTCAGCGCTTCAGAAATTCCCGCCTACCCGAATCTGATTCCCGAATCCTGTTCTATTGATAATCCCGAAATACCCGTTCCGGGATATTTCAGACTAAGTCAGACCTACGCCTCTGGAAAAAACCAAGAGTTCACTAACGCGGCCGAAACGAGTTCGAATACAATTCTGCAGCTGAATCGAATCAATCCCAAATTGCATCTGTTTCCTCACTCTGATGCGGAAAAGAAAATTAACGAAAATCCAAGTCACAGAGATTTAGCCAAGACACCCCCTTCGATAGAAAGTCCAGATTTAAAGACGAGTTTACCAGAAGACAAGAGCTGCTCTGCTGATGCGTCTGCGTCGAGCCCCGAAACAGCAGACAAGGACCCGAAAGGTAGGTGCAAAATACCGAGAGGACCGCCTGACGGTGGAATATGAGCGCGCGGACCTCGTAAAACCTGCTTTAAGAGCCTGAGCCGGCCGTCACGCAAAATGTAGTCTTTAATGAATGCTTCACATATCTTACATATCTTACTACCTGAAATACAAGCGCGAGGAGATTTTTAAATGATATTTGTTTATTGGCGTTTTTTTTTTTCGCTTGTCCAAAATATATAGTATAGTGAATGATTTGTGCAGCACAATTTCATCTTAATTCTGAATTCTGTTTGTTCTCTCTCTTTATAATTTTATGAATTCTATCTATCTATCTATCTATCTATCTATCTATCTATCTATCTATCTATCTATCTATCTATCTATCTAATCACATAATTGATTAATATCAAGTATTATAAAGCATACTTGGACGATTTTAATCCATGGTACTAATACGTGTAAATACGGTACCTACTATATCTATCTATCTATCTATCTATCTATCTATCTATCTATCTATCTATCTATCTATCTATCTATCTATGCTTGTGTGTATAGATGTGTATACGTAGATAGATAGATACATAGATTGAGAGATAATTTCACAATCTCCCGCTTACTTACTTATATTATACATAATACGTATACATAATATAAATATATACAAATGCATATACATGTACGTGTAAATATTGTCTTGAAATTGATGGTATTTTTTAATAAAAGCGGTTAATATCATGTATTTTAAATCTTATTTTAAAGAAGCTAGCTGCTAAATACAAATAATACTCTGGCAGTGCCTATTACCAGTATTTGCTGCATGAAAATCCTGATATATAGGATTATCTGTGTGGATTAAAACACACACATACAAAAAAAAAAAAAAAACTAGAAAAATACAACTTAGTAGCATTTTTGGAATTTTTTTTCTTTAGTTTTCTTCAGTTTTGTAGTTCAAATTTTAATTATACGTAATATTGAGTCTTTGGTGACTTCCTTCTTTACGAAAATTGCGTAAATAGCACCGGTCTGTACCTTTCTTGTAAGAGACTTGATAAAATGATATTTGAATATTTGAATAGTATAAGACTCTGGATGTAAGCAGGCCATTCAGGCCAACAAAACTAGGCAGTCCTGTCCACTTACTTTTTCCAGAATACAGAATAACTGTTGTTATCCATAGGCTTCCTTACATATTCAAATAACTTCACACGGTTAGTTTTCTGTGTGTCTGTGAGGTGTCCGTCTTAAGTCATATCTGTTTGGTAAGAATGATTTTTAGATTCTGTTGGCTTGCTTAAGTTTAAGTAATCAGCCTCTTAAAGAGTGAAATTGTTGTCTGTAGTAAAACAACACACAGATGCGATTCGTGCTGTTACAATGCCGTTTCCATTTTGTCAGGGCAAAGATGCTCAGTTGAAAAGTAACAAAGCTTGAAATCACGAGAATTTTACGGAATACTGCCTCAACTTTTACACAGGTTATGCCTTTACTTTTTCATCGTTTATGTCAGTTATATTTTCTGAATTTTTTAATTTCCTGCAGCAAAATCTAAGAGTCTAAAGTATAACCAATTAAAATGTAATATAATAAAGTTCTCTTTTTTTTCCCTTCTTAATAGAGAGTAAAACCGATGAACCGACGAGCAACTGGTTGACTGCAAAGAGCGGTAGGAAAAAACGATGTCCTTACACCAAACACCAAACTCTGGAATTGGAAAAAGAGTTTTTATTCAACATGTACCTTACCCGAGAGCGCCGTCTAGAGATCAGCAAAAGCGTGAACCTCACCGACAGACAGGTCAAGATTTGGTTTCAAAATCGCAGGATGAAGCTCAAGAAGATGAGCCGAGAGAACAGAATCCGAGAACTGACCGCTAATCTGACCTTTTCGTGAGTTTGAACTCGGCCATTTCCAAAAATCTTGATGGACATCATGTGTTCTTAGATGCACTGGGGACTTTAAAAATGGATTTTCTTTTTCATATTGGGATATCTCAACTGTCATTTGCCACTTTCCCGTCCGTCTTCTTTTCAAGCAGACTTTAAAAGTAAACTGTGTAATAGCTGAAATGTGTTTCACACAGGGTATGTGACGACTGACCTTTACTGTCTTGTCTTCAGTTATTGAAATGTAGTAGCACATATAACGGGATTTGTACTCTTATGTTCTTCTTCATTTTGGGCACAGTAATGTTACCCAGCTGTACTATAAGATAAGAGCTTCAAGTTTCATATATATATATATATATATATATATATATATATATATATATATATATATATATATATATATATATATATATATATATATAGTTGCAAGGAAAGAAACGAAATGAAGCACATATTTAATGGAAACATAAAACACTGCTCCTTTGAAGACTCCACATTAGTTAAAGTTAAAATATTTCATCCCTTTGTTAAATGTGAACCAGATATAGGATTATCTCTGTATAGTATATGTTGTAAATTGTTAATGTGCGTGCACATCTTGCATGGATTTATCGCATGTATATTGAAATAAATTATATATACATGTCTTCGTGTCCGAGCTATTGAAAGCTTTAATTCAAAAATAAACCTTGTCCCGTTCCAAATTTCATTATGTCATTTTCATTTAAACAAGCCAAATTGTACCTATAGGTTGATCATTTTGGGCATCTAATTGACCACTTTTGTAAGTCTCTTCGGATAAAAGCGCCTGATTAGCAAATGGAAATGGAAATGGAGATCTCATTTGAAGTATTGGTCTCACAGGACACACAACACCGAAACCCTGGAATGCACGCTTTAATAATAATAATAAAAAAAATGTACTCTTTACAAGAAGTTTATACAAACATTATATCACACAAATATCTCCGCGAGGTACTTTTCAAAAATCCACGAAGTTTATTATAAAAGAATTCACACAGAAAATTTGCCGTAACTGCTATAACGTAAAAGTAACTATAAAAAGTGTATTGAAAATGAACATTTAAAGTACATCATATATATATATATATATATATATATATATATATATATATATATATATATATATATATATATATATATATATATGTGTGTGTGTGTGTGTGTGTGTGTGTATGTGTTAATTTACTTGCAAAATTACATTTCAAAGTAATTCCATATTTTACATTTCACATTCACTTTAAAATTTAAAGATTTTGCTTGGTAAATAATTCCGATTTTCACTGTCAAGAGAGCTGGATTGGTCTGAATGTTATCACTACATAAAGTATACTTTCAAAATTTGTTACTTCTTTTCCAGTGTACAATATTAAACACATTTCTATTAGATACAGCTAAAAACTCACATTAATGAAAGTACAAACAAAAACATTAAAACGGAGCATTACATTTTAACAATCAAAAAAAAAATAAAAATCCCACATTGAAAGATAATTTAAAAAATCTCCTATTTCAGGCATATTTAGCATACAAATGCAGTTTATACAGAAAGAAATGTAACGTCACGTGTTTTTAGATGCAAATTCGAAGGCACAGAAATGCGCACGTAAACAAACAAACATATATATATGTATGGAACTGTAACACGTGTGTGTGTGTATATGTGTGTGGCATGTGAAGTTTATCAAACAGTTTGATTGTTTGAATCTTTTTATACGTATTTAAACAAAACACGCTAGGGCGTTGCACATCTGTTCTTGTTTCGCCCATAAACTGAAAGTAAAATTAATTTTAACTTGAATCATTTTTATTTGTGCAATTATAGATAGATAGATAGATAGATAGATAGATAGATAGATAGATAGATAGATAGATAGATAGATAGGAAAGTTGTCAGTGTTAAATTAACTTTTGTAATATTAAAGTGACCTTTACAAATACATAAGACGTGAATTCAAATAAACACAAATGCACACATAAAATAACACACATTTAGGTATAAATGAAGTATATTTATGTATACACGTTATCTATGTGTTCTCATATAGCTTGATTGTTTACATAACTTTTTGCCTATACACACAATACACATTATTGTATCGTATATATTTTGTAGTTTGGTGCTTAAAGCTGGTGTGAAATTGAAATTAAAATTGATTTAAATCTTTTTTTTCCCACTCAAGATGGATATA
Organism: Polypterus senegalus; assembly: GCF_016835505.1. Lineage (NCBI taxonomy): Eukaryota > Metazoa > Chordata > Cladistia > Polypteriformes > Polypteridae > Polypterus > Polypterus senegalus. Next base: position 182,540,217 of record NC_053159.1, read on the forward strand.
GCATAGTAAAAATGGCAGTTTTAAATTAACTTTTGTAGTGTCAAAGCAATCATTAAAATTGTAGGGTTACTTTAGATTTTGCTGAGAGACAGATCACATTATTAACATTTTTCTTAAGAACACTACATAACGATACAATCGTGCGAGCATTCTGGAAATAAAATAACACGATACTTCAAACTTTCGACTGTACCCTTAAATCAGTTGCGGTACTTTAACATTAACATTACTTGTAAAATAATAACTACATTTCATTACATGATTGTTTACTGCACAAATACAATTAGATAAACACTATGCATTTATTTATGACAAAGTTTCCAATAAAAAATTTTAAAGTGCTTTAATATAAATTGATCAAAGGATATGCATAATTTACCACATTCATCCTTGTATAATGAAGCTAGATAGATAGATAGATAGATAGATAGATAGATAGATATTATTACTACAATCTCATCCTCTTCCCATATATTTCCTTATTATTGCCCTTTGCCTGAAATAACACGTATTGCAAACACTTCATCTTAAAAATACAGTAACAGCAATCTTCATTCCCATTGCACATTTTTCATGCAAAGATCGTTGTTCAAAGTCCTTTGGAGTCAAAGAAAAAGTTAAAAAAAGAATAAAATTAAAAATAGATACAATTAGGTATGAACCAATGGCAAAGCAAAATAAGTAAATAACTTTTACTGCACTGCTTTGCACTTCTTAACGTTGCTGTTGTGGGAACAAATAATACGAATCTGTCCATTTTTTTTTTTTTAGTTTGTTTACTTTGTTTATAATTTATGTTCCAGTTAAATGAGACACGAAAATTTAAATTCAGGAGTTTACGATGAATTGAAAATACTTCCCAATTAAAGTTTACATAAAAAAAAAGGAAAAAAGGCGTCGAGAAAGATGTCTTAGTCAAAAAACAGGTAATGTATCATTCAAATGTCCACATTTGTATCAATTAATTTTGATGCTGGACACAATGCTCAAATTAACATTAACAATATACTTATTTTATTTACTTAATCCTCATCCATCAAGGAGTCTAATTTGCAATAATGAAGGAAACAGTCCACTGGCGCTGGAACACAAAGTCAAGCACAAGGTTCCTTTAAGAGTTTCTCTCGAATTATTAGTTCCAGAGCTTTACGCAGTGTGTACTCGCGGTCCGCTCGCCTGGTTTTGATTGCCTTTGTTTTTCAAAGTTAGCCTTCGACTTAAAACCATTTCTTTTTCCCCCAAGCAAACGCAATAGCAATGAGAGGCTGTCGGTGGTATCCCTAAAGGTATGATTTTGAACCGTTTCTGGTTTTAAGCATGTGTAGTTTCAACAGCGTGCAGTGTGCTGCGTAAGTATAGAGGGATTTATTTTGAATTGTCTATTAAGAAGTCGAAGAGCAATAGTCGCGTACACAATCCACGTATACGTGTGTACGTGCGCGCGAGTGTTAATTCTGATTTGAACATTCCATTGTGTTAAGTTAATAAGCCAAGAAAAATGCCACGAACGCGCCGAGCCAAACGTATCTTCATGTCTTTAAAATAAATTAATATGTAGAAATCCAAGGGCAAGATAGCCAGGTTTGGGTTTTCAGGCACGCAGCGTATTGCCACTGTATAAAACTACTTGGTTAAGCCAGGAGAGTCGGTTGTATTAAGGCTGCATTAATGCATAATCAAATGCACCTCATAAACCTTTTATTGATAGACATAAAAACATTACGGTGGTCGTCTGAAAAAAAAAAAGCCCAGTCGGTGCATAGAGATTTGTGTGTTCGTGTCAGATCGCGATGAAACAAGATATGCATTATCTTTACATTAAGAAACATTTAGAAAGTAAACAAATAGGTGTAATACGAATATTAGACAAAGCAAGAAGGGAGGCTTCTCTTTACGCGACTGTAAATTATTGCGTTTGGCTTTACGAGGAGCTGCAAACGCCCAGTTCATAAAAAACATATTTTACAAGCAGAGTGTGTACACCGTACATTATTACGAAATCTCGTTAGATTTTACACTCATTTGAAATAATTTGCTCAGAGCAGCATTGCCTGGGCGCTGGTTATGAAATAAACGGGAGCATTAATCTGTCGACGTAAAGAAATAGTCCCCAAACCCCCACTGTCTGCAGCAGTAAAAGTTCAAAGTGGCCGATGACTGTGAATAACTTAAACATGTGCTGTTTTATTTCCATTAATACTGTGTCGTTGATGTTCTTTGAATAAAACGTCGAAGTTAAGAATAGCTTACTCTGCGGATTGATTTACTCACTGTATTGGTAAATATCGTCACGTGACCGCTGTAACCAATGGCTGTAGATGTAGTGCAAAAAATACTATGATTGTTCAGAGGGAAGGTATCTATAACAGTGTAACCTTTTATATGACTGCGAAGGGATCCAAAAATGTCCACGAGTGGTACACTTAGTAACTATTATGTTGACTCTATAATAGGGCACGAGACGGAGGATGTCTATGGGACCAGGTTCGCTCAAGCAGCGCATAGCACGACCTCGAGGCCATCAGGTGTAGGAGACAATCCCGATTTTTCGTCTTGCAGCTTTGCACCCAAATCTGCCGTTTTCTCGACCTCCTGGTCCTCGGTTCACCCACAGCCCACTGCTGCAGTTTCAGGAATCTATCACCCTTACGTGCATCAGTCGCACCTCGCCGCGGCGGACAGCAGATACGTGCGCTCTTGGATAGATCCACTGTCCAGCTCCGTTTCGTTTTCCGGCTTCCACCCGAACAGCCGGCATTACGGAATAAAGCCAGAAACTTTGCCTTCCAAGAGAACTGAGTGCTCTTCGTATGATGTGCAGACGCCCAGCCTTTCAGATTTCACATGCGGCTCGTTTTCAGAAAACAAGGAGAAGGCAGCCAAAGAGCCCACCAGCACCGACATTTCCAGCAACAGTGAGTCCAAAGACGAGAAACAGCAACAACTTGACCCAAGTAAGTAAAAGAAATGGCTCTTTGATTTACAGCCTAGAAAACGTTCGGCTTCAGTGTGCAAGGCAGAAGGTTTTACAAACCTATAAAAGTGTCCAGACAGCCCGAAAAGCTACAAGCGGCTATAAAATAGCCATATTACGTATGCAAGTACACATAATCCTCCCAAACAAGTCAAATGGGCAGCCGTAATAGACAGGGATTTTCTTTTCTTTCATTTAATATTGCTAGACTCTAGAATCATTTACACCATCAGTACAACGCAGGTTTAACTTGCATTTTTTGTTAATTGATCTGATTCTGACATTATTTATTTATTTTACTCTTTCAGGCAATCCTGCGGCAAACTGGATTCACGCTCGCTCAACGAGGAAGAAGCGTTGTCCTTACACGAAATATCAGACACTCGAATTGGAAAAGGAGTTTCTTTTTAACATGTACCTCACAAGGGACCGTCGTTACGAAGTTGCTAGAATTTTAAATCTAACTGAGAGACAGGTAAAAATATGGTTTCAAAACAGAAGAATGAAAATGAAAAAAATGAATAAAGAAAAGGGCAGTAAGGATCAGCAATAAGAAAAGAAAAAGAACTTTTATTTGAAGAAGAAGAAAAAAAAAAAAAACCTCAAGAACTTGTTCATCTCTGTCGATACCAGTTATTATTATATATATATTTTTTTTAACCAGGGGCTCCTGTGATGATTTTAAATTTGAACTGGCTGCTCTTCCTTACTTATGTTTTTCTTTTTTTCTGCACGTGTTTAGCAGCTAAAATGCTAATGCCGCATTGGGGTCTGTTTTTGATAGAAAATGTATGTGTTTGCTATATTATTCAACATGTGGTGCCGATGTGTGTGTGTATATATATATATATATATATATATATATATATATATATATATATATATATATATATATATGCACATCGCCAAAAGATAAATTCTCTTTATTACATTGGGAACTGTATCAATTGTTACAAAAAAAAAAAATACAAATTATGGATAATAGTCTGCGGCACCATGAAGTACCACAATACCACTGGACTATGCTTGTTTTTAAACATACTTGTTGTTTACAATATATTTTGCCCCGAATCTGGACGTAAATGGCATGTAAAATTTTAAATAAAATAAAAAGCCGGGTATGTGATGGTGCTACACATGTTTACCTGCACACCCTTTCTTTCACTTGTGCCCGCTTTGTGTGTCACATACACTTGTCTTTGATTGGGTTTCTGTTGCTCTTTTTTTATTATTATTCCCGTTTATCACTGAGCAACGTCCATGTAAATTTCACGATCTCGAGTCTTGTTTCTTACATTTTGTCTTGTAAAGCTAAAACCTTACTGATAATTGTTTCGCCATTTTCAGGTACGACCGAAAACATGCATACAATTCATTACAATTAGAAATGTGTGCTGAAATTTACTATTCGTTTAATTATTTTCATGAATTAAACCAGCATCATTTGGTCTTCAATCTATCGATACTTCATTTTTTTTTCTATATGTAACAGTAACAGAAAATATCTTAATTGTCCACATTTACAAATAAATAAATTATATCTGTGGACTTGTCTATACGTGTTCCAATAAAAGCATTTTATGACCTTAATTTTGTTGGAGGGATGGGAATGGGGGGCTGGAGGGAGGGAAGGAAGGATTAGCCTATCATTTAGGATGTTGTAAATGTGGCGGATTCGAAAGCTGCAAGAAAGAATCTCATGTCTTATTGTACATTCATGAAAAAAAAAAAGTATGGCAATATATGTTGAGTGTAAAAAAAAGTAATTCTTGCATGGAAAACTGTTATGCATGCTTAGTATTTCTTGAAATATACAAATGAAATTAAACGCAGATAATATATTGTGTTCATTACGTTACCGTGTTCATTGCGTGGTGTTCACAGTTTTATTTACGCCCACGACTCAGTGTCAGGTTTATAATAAACACACAATAATTTATATGACAGTCACCGCTGTTTTTACATTAATTTAAAAGTCGTTTGTTTTATTGCCATTGATCAAATTTAGTAGAGGTTCCGTTACCCAGCAGAATTGTCTTTGCACACTTATGGAAACAATGACTTCGTAGACACACTTTTTAAGAGTACGTTTTATCACCAAGAGAGCTCATTTAACACGATTTCACTGGGTAGGTAGGTTTTTTTTTATTGATATTGCGTTATGTCCATGTATTTAAATCAAGGAAATGAATCAACAGCTAAAAACTAAAAAAAAAAAAAAAAAAAATACAAACAAGCAAAAACTCGCCAAAATGATAAAGTCATAAGTAAAGGGTGAAAAGAAATGCTGTTCTTTAAATTGTGATGTGCGAACAGATAAACCGCCGCGTTCAATGACCTTATTCTTAATGCTGCCGGGATTAGAGTGCTGCGAGGAAGCAATAGCGCGTCTTTGAGGCACTCTCAGTCAAAATCAGAACTGTGGCTGCTTTGTTTGGGTCCAATTCTGATAACAGTGGTTCTGAGCAGGAATGCTCTTTCACAGTCTGCGTTTATTGTTCTGTAATGATTTTAGAACAGGAAGGAATGGGGTTCAATAAAGTCATCGAGGTGGCTAGACGTCTGGCTTTAATGAGTTTATGGGTGCACGCTGTAAGTCCACTCTCCTTTGAAACCCACTCATTTGTGTGTTTGCGTATGTTACTGACAAACAAGAATGCTTTCACGTTGATAAATGATCTGCTATCAGGAAGCAAGGAGGAGTAAAAGTGCATTTTTTATTGAAATGTCCCCGAAGATGTCACGAGTGTAGAATGAGATTTGATATTCTTGTCAATAGTCCATGATCTTTCTATAGGGATTTGAAATTGTGGAAACCTGAGGTGAAATTGGAAGAACCTGAAACAAACTAACCGAGACATGTAGTTGAAGCAGAAACCCTGACAACCTTTAAGAAGGGTCTGGATGAGATATCGGGACAGCTTAGCTATTAACTAAACAAACGAGTCTTGATCGACCGAATGGTCTCCTCTCGTTTGTCATATTACTTATGTTCTAAATCAAGTATATTATTCTGAAATAGAAGACGCCTCAGCAGTTAAAAACGGTTGAATAATGAATGGAAGAAGCAGCAACTTCAGAGGCATTCTTGTCAAAGCTAGTAATATTACTACAGTTTAACTCGACTAAATGTCTTTTGGTTATTTTAAGTGAAAACGAGTGTTTGCTTATGTCCGCAGGTAAGTGCATTTTACATGTTACTTCTTATCTATCTATCTATCTATCTATCTATCTATCTATCTATCTATCTATCTATCTATCTATCTATCGTATTGATTTTATGCGCACATCACGTTGACAAGTTCTAAAAATGCAAGTATTTATACACATACACACACACACACATAGATAGATAGATAGATAGATAGATAGATAGATAGATAGATAGATAGATGCTTTATTTTCACGTATCAATTCATCCACATTTTAATCTCCACATTACCTTAAGGACTCCCTTGAATTTTAATTCAAATCTGTGCTTCTTTTGTGTCACTAGAGGGAGCCATTGGCCCACAAACTAAGACATCTGGACTGGCGTCAAATGCACTGATTACCACTCTTTGTGCTTCATATGTATTGAGGATAGTTATTGCAGAAAACAATAGCTTCATGGATTATATTTTTTTAAAAAACATTGTAAATATGTACATTCAATGTAATGATACTTTTCTCTCTAATTCTGCACATATATTCAATAAATAATGAAATTATTGTTGAAGATAATTGGTTCATGCATTACATTTTTAAACATTAAAAATCTGTAAAATCATTGTAGTGGTACAGGTTTGGGTGGTTAAATTCAATAATTAAGGATAATTATTGTAAAATGTTATTGCTTTCTGCATCACATTTTTAATCATTATAAATCAGTAAATTGGATGCACCTATGCAGTGTTTGTGCCTATTATCAATAAGTTAGGTCAGTTATTGAAAAAGACATTGCTTTCTGTATTACATTTTTAAACATTATACACCAGTAAATTCAATATGCTGCTACTTTTATTCTACGAGTCTTTATGCTTATACTCAATAATTAAGTACAATCATTGTTAAAGATGTCATTGTTTTCAACATGACATCTGTAAACATTACGATTAAAAAAAAATACAGTGTACGATACTTTAATTCCATAATTTTGTGCAAGTCAACAAACTCGTAGCAGGAACACATTTAATCAAAATAAGAACCAGATTCACATTCATTGGCCAAATATGCTTGCATACATATGGATAAACGTATTTTCTAGTTAAATGTAGTAACGAAATAGAAAGCAATTTTCATGACCATTTTCCATTATTTTAAATGAACCACCCATGCTGTTTCTGCATGTCAAAGCAGCCCTTATTTCGTGAGAAAAGCGGCTCTAACACATTAACTAAATAACGCTTTATTTTATGTTTCGCATATACCATTTAGAGATCACTTTGAACGGAAACAAATTCTTTTCATTAAGGAATAGATAGATAGATAGATAGATAGATACGTTTATTAATCCCGAAGAATATCCTATCTACAACCCCATATGGAAATATTCACCATGACCCTGCGATAGACCGCACTTCGATAAGAAAAGATCAGTTTACATTTTTGATCTGAGAATTTCAAATTTTACATATCAGTATTAGGCCGTTACACTGTTAAACTATGCGTACCATTATAGAGAAGTTTAATTTTACAAAGCAATTTGAGTTTCTAAAAATAAATTATGGAATAAAATAATATTTATTCTAATTGTTTATATTATTTGGCTGACGCCTTTATGCAAGCAACGTATAATAATCCAACCAAAATAAACAATCTACCAAAATCATTAAAAGTATACACATACATACATAAACAAACGAACAAAGAGACAAATAAATCCTCATGAGGTTAAACTAAGCCACAGAAGCCGTGTAGAAAGACTAACTCGGGTTCTTGCTGCATTTCCCATCAAGTTCGTTCATATATTTCCTGCTTTTTTCCCTTCGGGGTCACTTATTGAAATTCTAGATCCAAGTCAAGCTTCATGCTCTCCTGAGCTCCTCTTTTAGCATAAGGGCGTCTTCCAAGGGTGAAATAATGGGAAACGTATTCACAGTCATGATTTTCATTAGGTAGTAATTAACTGAACTATTTCTACGTTGGCTGTTTTTTTTTATTCACCTAGTCAAGGATGACCGTTCTTGTCCTATAATAATAATAATATATATATATATATATATATATATATATATATATATATATATATATATATATATATATATATATATATATATATATATATATATATATGTAGCTGTATATATTATGGTACTTTAAACTTTATTTTTTACATTATACTATTAATCACGATATGATGAGACCGAAGCGAATTAGATAGATAGATAGATAGATAGATAGATAGATAGATAGATAGATAGATAGATAGATAGATAGATAGATAGATAGATAGATAGATAGATAGATTTGTACAGAGGTAAATGGGGGTAATTTTAATGTCAGTGCCTTACGTTTGGAAAGTGCATTGCCCCAATTGCAATGTCTAGGCACAAATCCTTTATTTATTGCAGCATGTCAGCATGTCAAGGATTTTTTTTTTGACCTTGAATCTAGTCTCACCCAGCTCTTTGAGAACATATTTATGCACATAATTAGTTTAGCATGGCGCTATTGCGTCGAACGGCGCAGGTATTTTGACTTGTGTGGTTCGACTCCGGCAGTTGCATTGAATTGTGGTACAGCCGCGGTGATATATTAATCCGCCAATTATCTTACCCCAATCTGAATGCTTTTTTTTTTTTTAACAAAAATATATTCAGATCACAGCAGACGGGAGTAGTTTGTTTGCCTCGGGAACAGTAAATGTAAATCGAAGCTAAAGATTTCCCAGGCTGTGTGAACTTTTCATTCTGCTGTGATTAAAAGGCGACCGCCTTAGAGCTTTTGAGATTGCGATAATATTGCACACCAGAAATCCCTGGCCACTGGACTGCTGTAGAGACTATGAGTACAAACTAGAATATTTAAGGGTATTTCACGTGTTGGTCATTTCCAGTGGTCTGGAAAGCAGCTAGCTGACCAGATGAGTTCTTACTTTGTAAATCCCTTCTATTCCAAGTACAAGTCTGGGGAAACGTTAGGTCCGACGTACTACGACTATCCTTTCGCACAAGATGTAAACAGTAGGCACGCGGTGGTGTACAGCAGCGGAGCGAGCTTCCAACATCCTTCTTCTCAGGTTCAAGAGTTTTACCATCCTGGGGCCTCGACGATACCGAATGCAACATACCAGCAGAATCCGTGTGGGATCGCGTGTCACGGTGACCCCTCGAAGTTTTACGGATACGATAACTTACAGAGGCAGCAGCTTTTTACGACACAGCACGAGGCCGAGCTGGTACAATATCCTGACTGTAAATCGTCTAGCGGTCATACTGGCGAAGAACCAGATCATTTAAATCAGAACCCTTCGCCTTCTCAGATGTTTCCCTGGATGAGACCTCAAGGTTGGATTGAAATAAAATACTGTACTGTACTGTATAACGAATGACTATTAGAATTGATCGCAGACATCAGCTTTGTGTTGTGTCTGGTGATATGAGTCGGATACCTCTGTTGTCTAAAATAAACTGTATCTCATTTTTCGCAGCTCCGGGCAGACGAAGAGGCCGACAAACTTACAGTCGATTCCAAACTTTGGAGCTCGAGAAGGAATTTCTCTTTAACCCCTATCTCACCAGAAAGCGAAGGATCGAGGTATCGCACGTACTAGGTCTCACCGAGAGGCAGGTAAAAATCTGGTTTCAGAACCGAAGAATGAAGTGGAAAAAGGAGAACAACAAGGATAAATTTCCCTCTGCGCAGGCAGACGAAGGAGACGGAGTGAAAACGGAGAGGGACAGCTTTGAGCAACGCGAACAGGGGCAGGAGACAGACTGACTTTATTCAGCTATACGTTCTTTTAAAATTGGTTATCGGGTCACAGACATGCACTTGAATTTCTCATTAAAATGTATTGTGCCTTAAATGAAGCCACGACTAGGCCGTCCTTACAAATTTCATGGGTTGAATAAATATACTGAAGACCGTAGTGGTATGTGGTGTATTCCAAACGTGTTTGCCTTAAGCCTTAATATATATATATATATATATATATATATATATATATATATATATATATATATATATATATATATATATATATATATATATATATATATATCTGAAAGAAAGAAAAAGAAAATTATTAAAAAAAAAAAAACTTGCACCAAAAACATAATCATCCGAATGAACCCCGAGGACAGAATGTATTTATTTATAATTCACAATAGCATACTTGAAATTGCTTTATTTGGAAACAATGTCGTGCTTAGACTCTAAAGAAGTGAAAAAAAAACCCCCAAAACTGTAAAACCGTTAATTATGTTCTTTCATTGATGTATATGTATATTTCTATATAATATAATGCAATTAAACCTAAATTTCATGTTATTTTCACAAAGTGCCAACATATTCGAAATTTCATTTGTATGAATGGTAATAAATATATTTGGTAAAAGACGCTGTGCAAAGCAGATATAAGGAAAAAAAATCAAAAATAAATTCAGTGTTTTCTAGAAAAAATATATTCCAAATTAAATGATTTTTCTTTCTGTATGACCAGTATTGTTTCTCTTTTTTTCTAATATGTAATATTCTATACATTGAAACCAAATACGAAAATTTTTATTGTTGTTGGCAATTATCAAAAATTATATCTAATATTGTTTAAGACAACAACATGTTCATAAACAGAAATATTTTGAAGAAACTGAAAACATTTTGTACTCCTTAGTAAAAGAATAATGCTCTTATTTTTGTTATGCTCTTTATGTAAATGTTTTTATCTCTATACCATTCTTTTTTATCTATCTATCTATCTATCTATCTATCTATCTATCTATCTATCTATCTATCTATTTATTATATAGTGACTTTCACATCTATCTATCTATCTATCTATCTATCTATCTATCTATCTATCTATCTATCTATCTATCTATCTATACTTTCACGTGCCTATTTATTTCTTCCGCGTATTGGTTTACTCTATGCTTTACACTCTATGAATGCAACGGTACTAAAATGGCACTTCACTGGGTCGTGTGGTTCATCGTAGACCAATTGCATAACAAGCAACCATTCTATTAAGAGGATCTTTAGAACTGAAATTGTGCCTTTTGGTTTTGAATAAAATCCTCGTTTATGGATAAACAAGAAATCTTTAGTGTCCGGTAGTTGACTTAGCCAAGACCAAGAAAACATGAACTGAACTTGAGTGGCTGTATGCAGAAAGAACCTTTTTAAAATCATGAAGCGATTGGCATTTCACAAATTTGTTATCATCTATTCGTGGTTATTAATGGAATCTGTTACGGATCAAAATAAGTAAACAACGTTCTTTCTGGAACCTTTATGTGGCTGGCTCTTTTGGGAACTAAATATGATTCCCTTATAGCATTCTTCTGAAGGGCCACTTCGGCGCTGTTATATTGAAGAGAATGCGTAAATTTTGTATCTTTAATGTACGGGCTTTAAAATCTGATAAGCTCATTAGTGACTACTCTATCCTTCAGTATCTTTATATTTACTGTATTCATTAATATTTAAATATTTATTTATAATGTTTTCCACCTATTGCTGTATTTTATTATCAATAACAGATTTATATGGTAATCTTTTCTGTATTCCTTATCTATCTATCTATCTATCTATCTATCTATCTATCTATCTATCTATCAATTAAACAGTGCCTTTCCTGTCTGTCTGTCTGTCTGTCTGCCTATATTTATTGCAGGGTAGGTTTTAATATTTCATTTTTCTTTTTTTACCCTCCCGAAATTATTTTGTTTATTTAATGAACAATCGAATTTAGTCTCAAAATTAAATAATACATGGTGTGAAATTCATAGGATAATTTGTTACATTATGACATAAAAATAAAAAGAAAAGGCATAATAAATCATACTTTCAAAAAAAAATACATATATAAATATATTCCTTTTTTATTGTTTGTTTGGTTACTTGTATTTTAATAATGTATAGTTAAGAGTCGTCATTGTCCGCAGTCGTTTCGGGAAATATGGAGAAATCAGCCATATAAGAAGTAACATACGCAACCGTTATCATTTAGAAAAGAAAAAAAAAAAATCAGATTTCCAGCTGGCATTGATTTTTAGGCATCTCAATAAATATAAACGCAAGTCTATAAACATACACTCGCACTCTTTAACACGTCCTGACTAAAAAAAGGGGTTTTATAGGCTGTTAGAACCATGATTTTAAAAGTCATTGACGAATAATAACTTTCAACAAACAGTTCAGTAAGATGTTTTCGATTAATTCACTCTGGTTTACATACAGCTTTAGATTGGTGTGATTCATTTTCAAGAATAAATAAAGGTGATGGCAGTAGCGACAATGCAAGGTCGGAGGGATGTGTTAACACAGAGTCACGTTACCGCTAATATTTCTGTCGCAATTGCCGAATTTCCCGGTTAAGTATTCTGAGTATTTTCAGAAATGTTTGTCGCAGGCGTGTACATAAAAAGCTGCTTTTATATAAAGAAAATTAGAAGACTCGGGTCAGAGATATATATTTTTTCAATAGCATTTTTCAAAATCGTTGCTACCTGAATTATATATATATATATATATATATATATATATATATATATATATATATATATATATATACACACACACACACACACGATAAATTGTATCATTACTTTAAAAGACAAAATTGTAAAGTTCTATCTATCTATCTATCTATCTATCTATCTATCTATCTATCTATCTATCTATCTATCTATCTATCTATCTATCTATTTTGCGACTTAGCAGCAGCTGACACGTAAATTAAAGTTCACGGTGCTCTTTCATGGGAAAGTAGATGGCGTTTTCAACCATTCTGCTCCAACTCCGACAGGAATTGCAGTAAATTCCTTTTTGTTAGAAGAAAATTTACAACTTGGTAATGGACCTTTTTATGAGCAAGTTTCGCTTATCATTGGATAGCTCGAGTCATGTGCATGAAGTAAACGTCTTCATGGCTCTTTTCCTGATTTCCCTGGCGATTTTTTCCCTGCATTCCGCTGTTAAAGCGCCTCTACCCGTCCTTTTCTGTCCTCTCTCGCTTAATATTGCCATTTTTAGCGTCAATAGTTTAGCATTTTAAAGGACAGTAACCTGTACAACGACTTCATTTTGTTTCCGTCCGGCATCTTACCCACTCACTCCTAAAAGAGCATAGTTAGCTGTTTATTTGTCAAGTTGTCGATAAGAAATTTGCGACTTACTAATATATTTTTTGAAAAAGAGATAAGATAACATTGAAAATGGATTATTTGTGTCACTTCCGGACAATGCTGAAACAGCACTTTCAAGGTAAGTGTAACATTTACGTATTTGTTCTTCGCGTACGTATGTTCCAAGAAAGTTATATTAATGAGGAGAGAAATTGATTATTTAAGACTGTTTAAGGTTGAATGATTATTTCCGAAACTTATGTGAGTTTATCTTTAAAGGAAACTATATTTATTAGATCATTTTAAGGGCTTTACAGATGATGACGATGATATGATGGTTATTATTATTATTATTATTATTATTATTATTAGTAGTAGTAGTAGTAGTAGTAGTAGTAGTAGCAAGTTTTATTATTTTTATTATCTTACTTTGAAATATTTTGAATATCTTGCTAATTGTAATATTTTGAAAGTTTATATGCTGTTATAGTTTTGGAAGTAAACGTTAGCAATGCAATGTCAATGCAACTGAACTCCACAGCTGTCACCGTGCACTTATAGATCCTGTCCACATGTCTCCTTTATTTTTGGTGTTGTGTAGCACCGCTAGGTGTTTGATACTTCAATATTACAAACATGCTGAAGAATATCATTGGAATTATTTGTTTGGAAAAAGAATTGTCCAGTCAGTGAATTTGAATACCGTTTAAATCTAGTTAAAAATGAACATTTGGCATTAATGGCAAGCAAATATAATACGGAGGGCAAGGAAACCAAAGAAGTCTGAAGAACATTTAAATGAGAATAAATGGTCAATTTTGACTTGAAAAATATTACAATGAAAATGATTTTAATTTTCTTTCATGTGTGAATCTGAGAAAAGGCTTAGCATGCACACTATAGAATGCCAAAAATAAATGAGCACAATAGAACAGAGAAGGCTCACTTCCGTCTTTTCTTTGAGTGTTCGACTCTGTGTCTCCATCTTTGAGAGTCTCTAATCATACTGGAATATGTTGACACAAATGTGGGATTGCTTAAAGAATTTCTTGAATAAATTATTCTTTTGTTTAAAATGATTTGTGATCAAGTGTTTGTGGACTGCTATGCAAAATCTATCTATCTATCTATCTATCTATCTATCTATCTATCTATCTATCTATCTATCTATCTATCTATCTATCTATCATCTAAAAAATTGCACTAACTTCAAATCCTATTTAATTTTTGCAATTATTGCTGAATTATGCTGCTTAGATTTTTAATTGTCTGAAATCTTTCTGCTGATGAGTGTGTATTGTGAGAAGGATATTTTTCTTTTTGAAGGTTATTTGCTCGGAGTTTTGCTCAATTGTGTCACTTGCTGTTATTCTTTGATTATTTGAATATTTACAATTTTCTTTCTCTTAAACAGAACACGGAATGACCATTTTGTAAGGCTCTCCATAGCAGGTCCTCTATAAATATTAGAATGTGCACGTATACCACTTTAGCAAGCAATTTATATTTGCAGGTATTTTACTATCTTCAGGTTTACATCGAGAAAACAATGCAAAAGTACAAACTTTGCAGTTCGGAAGCACCACTTTAGTACTGCTAGTGTGAGATTTGCAGAACAAAGGCAGTATTTCACTTCCTTTTGGCAGCCAGCTGTTAAAGTATTTACAACCTTATATACTGCAATGCGGCAAGGGACGCTCCATGCGTGTTTGAAAAAAAAAAGGGAGGGGGTGAGTCACCGGGTACTTTTGTTTTCATCTTCTAGTACTTTTTTCTTTTTTTTTTTTAGTAATATTACTTTGAGTATCACACGATTGTTTGGACAGCGCATCTTTTGATGAAATTAGTAATAGAAGATTCATCTATTTTAAAAATGCAGTCCACTCTAGTCCAAAGTCAAACATTTTACAATATGTTAAATCTTTCTGGAAACATTTTACTGAAGTGACGTTTTAGGTTTGTTACGATAAAGGGTGTAATATGTTACATCGGAGGTGTACTCGCTGCCATGGTTTGTTAAATATAGATGTATATTGTTTTTCATATACAGTATTGGAGGTAGCCTAACCTGATTTCTTTCATTGCTACTCTCACCGTTCACGATGTTAAATTAAAGAGTCTGACCTGCGAATCAATTTGAATATTTCGCAGTTGACATGTATAACTCTAAACCCAGCGCGAAAGTAAAGTAGAAATAAAGCAGTTTCAGCTTCATCAACTAAATATTTATGATGCTATGGAGATTGTCCTTAGAAAGATGACTATTTGGAAACATATCAAAGACATTTAAGCGACAAAAGCACCATGGAGTTCAGTTATTAGGGAATAGATCGCAAAAAGACACTTTATGCAAAGATAGCAAAAAGTTACGAAATGTTTATTTATAGGATTGTAACAAGTGTACTTGATAAAAGAGCGCAAACCTGAAGAAAGGGTGGATACCTGAAATGTTACAAATAATGTGTTTTTCATAGCGCTTTATTGGGTTTTGTGGTTCCTCGTTGAACCATTTCTGGGCAAAAAAACATTTCGTTATTGGAAGGGTTCCTCGTATATGAAATGGGTTGTTTAAGCTGTGAAAAGGTTTCTAATATGTGAATAAAACAGAAATGTTTACTGTGTAGTAGACGACCTATACAGAATCCTAATAGAGGAAGAAAAACTGAACTTATTCTACGTTATTGTATGGAGGTAGAGACCTGTTCTAATAATAATAATAATAATAATAATAATAATAATAATAATTATAATAACAACGTAGTATTTCATAATCTGTTATCATCTGTTCATGAGTTTTTTATTACACCAGCTACGGATCTAAATAGAAGGCTCTTTCTAGAACCTTCATGTGACTGGTTCTTTTGGGATCAACAATGGCTCCCAACCATTGCAATGAAGTACCATTTGGGCCCCTTTATTTTGAAGAGTCTGCCTAATTTTAGGTTTCAGTCTATAATGTAATGTTTTTAGTCTCACGTCTGACAAGCTTGATTGTGCCTTTTTGAATCTCTCGGCGTACGTATAGATTTACTGTGTTTATTTTCCTATGGCATCGCTCTGAAGAACCACTTTGGCACCTTGGCACTTTTAGCGTTGGTAATCACAACGAAACAAATTACTCAGCTCCGGATAATCAGACCACCGCCTCTGTGTTTATTATACGTTTGCTTTCTCTCTTCACAGTGTGTGAAACGATTAAACACTGATGAGTACCAGCTTACTGAAATGCAAGCCAGATCCCTGCTGCTAAAGATATTTTTTGCTTTAGCAAAATTTAAAATCACATCTTGAGAAAAAAAAAAAAAACACACACACACACACACACATTTAGTGGATATCCAGGAGACGGCGCTGTTGGACAAGCATCCCATAAACGGGCATTCAGCGCTCTCGGTCACCTACTGCAGAGGACATTCAAGGAGATTTACGTCAGACAGCTGGATCACATGACCTTATATTTCATTTACTTCAATGCGACACTCGACGGATATTTCGTCTTAAAAATGCCGCACTCTTTATACATGCATTGTAGAATGAAACCTGATTACTAACATGAAAAAAAATAAATCATTGTTGTGACCGTGCCAGTTTCAGCCATAATAATGATATATACCTCATAATTGTACCCATTGATTACATTTTATTCTTTATTTTCATTGCAGATGCTTGATCTGATTAGAAAGAAAGAAACTCCTCGCAGATAGATAGATAGATAGATAGATAGATAGATAGATAGATAGATAGATAGATAGATAGATAGATAGATAGATAGATAGATAGATCGAAACTTTCAGTTTTAGTCTTTAAAGAATCATATATTTACGCAAAAATAAAATAACGAACAAAAACATGTTTTCAAATATGAAGTGTTAAATGAAAAAAAAACAAAAAAATAAAAAAAATCATCCATTCTTCTGTCTTCATAGATAGATAGATAGATAGATAGATAGATAGATAGATAGATAGATAGATAGATAGATGAGTGTGACACTATATAATAGATAGATAGATAGATAGATAGATAGATAGATAGATAGATAGATAGATAGATAGATGAACGTGTATTTCATGACTCTATATGAACAATTGTACTTATTTATGACACATATTGTATTCTGCACCATTGCACTGAAAAAGTTACAGGTGGGGCTGTCTGCCTCTCCACAATTTGTGCAGAGTTTGTTTGTTCTTCCAATGTCCGCATGTGTTTTCCTTTCGGTTCCCGAAAGGTGGCATATTAGCTCAGCTGGCTACCCTAAATTGTCTAAGTGCAACTGTTTGTGTTTTTAATGGACTGGCTCCCCATCCACTGCTGATTCCAAGCTGATTTAAGATGTAAACATTAATGCACAGTTGGATATCTATCTATCTATCTATCTATCTATCTATCTATCTATCTATATAATCAAGCAAAAAATATTCTACTTTAAATAATAATTAAAAAAAAATTATATTAATTTTAAGGACGACATTAAAGATGCGTGTCATATTCATGAGTATTGCTTGTTTATGTATAAGAAAATATAATCATACTATAGGAAAACATACATATACTGGAAATACATAAATATATTACTTTTATGTGTACACAGACACAAATGTTTTGATTGTTTTCGTGTGCGCTCGACTCTTTCATATGCAGCAGTACTCAATGCTCCTAAAGCAAAATCTATCTATCTATCTATCTATCTATCTATCTATCTATCTATCTATCTATCTATCTATCTATCTATCTATCTATCTATCTATCTATCTATCTATCTATCATATAGTGTCATATCTATCTATCTATCTATCTATCTATCTATCTATCTATCTATCTATCTACGGAGTCCTTTCTTTCTTTCTTTCTTTCTTTCTTTCTTTCTTTCTTTCTTTCTTTCTTTCTTTCTTTCTTTCTAATTACTGTTTTTCGTATCCACCAATCCACCCGCCTATCATACGTGTGCTTACGTAATATGAAGACAAGGGTCTTTGGGGCGGTCCTTGATGGGTGGGATGGCAGCACAAGAGTTTCTGCACATGTTGGACTCCGACTTATTTACTATTACAATGGTTTTGCTCTTCCCAGTACTGAAACAATATGCAAATAAGTAAATAAATAAATAAATAAATAAATAAATAAATAAATAAATTGGGGTTTATGAGTGTGCGCTGTCCTTTTAATCAAATGCAAGCCCTTTTCTTTTCCATATATTTTTAGTAGGTACACGTGTTGAAGAAAACACATTTTCTTCCAAAATTCAAACACTTCCAGAATCCCCTAGATATGGAAATTACCGGCAGCCGATAATATAGAAGTTTCGTTCTTGCTGTTGCTCTAATGGCTGTATTTGATTAAAATTACTTCTTTTATTATTACAGTTGTTCGGAGAACAATTTACTTTTGTTTTTGACCCTCCTGAAAAAGAAAAACAAATATACTTTGCGGTTTAAGAACTTTCTGTATATTTTCCCATCAGACTGATGCCCTTTTCTCCTTTTCTAATTGCACGTCTGTCCCCTCCTCATATTTATGTAAAGACACCCAAACGCCGCACTTTCTTCAAGTGACGCTGATAGCTTTTGTCTTTCCATTTACAGCTCGACGATTTTTTCACTTGTTTGTTCTCAAATCCCCGCCTGTTTTTCACGGAGTTGGATTTTATGGTTTTATTACTTTAAAACTTGCAGGTCCTGAAGGCTATAAATTAACATGATGTAAAAGTCCTTCACACATGGAGGACTACAAAAGCTTTTATCATTAAAAGACCGGAAACTTTTTTTCTCTCACACATGTCACAGTAGAAGTCATTTGCGCGATGTGTTTTCAACATGACTGCGTTTTTTTGTTTTTTTTTTTTCATCGTACAAGTAATTTTAATGTATTATTTATCAGTAAATAGATATGCATAAACACCAAACCTATAACAGATATATTCACTGCTTCTTTCTCCCGCTAATGGTGGGATTATGCATTCAGTTGAAAGCTACTACAGGCATGTCAATTCAACCATCATTACCGAGCAAGTTTTCAAGTTTAAAGGTTATTTATGGTACTATGGGGCCGCGCAATGAATGGCTGCAGAGAAGCACGTGATTCCATTAAACTTTGTTTTATGGCCAGGGAGTTGACAAGCCAAAATATAATTCACATTGTATATTAGCACACAAGTGCAGATGGTTTCGCATTTCGGAGGGATCATAGAAAATAGAAGGTATCTCATTTTGTAAGCTACATCATGGCTGTGCGTCTCCGTAAGCTCCTCGATCTCATCCACATTCAAAGTAAGTTGCTTCATACATAACTACGCGTGTGTATCTATGATGGAAAGCGAGATTGGGACAGGGATAGCAAGATAAAGAGGAAGCGGGTGTTTCTTTTGGTCGCTGTGGTTGTAAGGATAGCACAGTTTAGTAATGAAATGAACTATAACTATAGAGCAGTGATGCTGCTTGAAAAAGTATACTACACAGTAAGAGATTCGCTTCTGTCCTAAAATTTTGGATACCGTTTGGTAATGAGAACAAATTGCGCTATTCACCAGATTTTAGAGGTGCACGTGTGTCTCCTTTTTTGATTGGGCCAATTACCAAACGAAATAAGCGCATCTGTGATGGATATGACAGTCTGGGAAAATCATGTGCTTATGTTTTGTTGAATTATTATTTTTTTTTTCGTGGAGAAGGAGATGTTTGAAGAATTTACAATTTTATAAATTATTGGCTATGTGTGAAGTAAAAATTATAAATCAACAATTTTCCTAATAAATAAAAAATAATCTTCAGTTTTGGTATACTACAGTTCCTATTTCAACATGTTACCTTTATGTTAGCATTTGATTTTCCCTTGGTTCGTTACCTCTGTTTTTGACATTTTCTACTCCACTAATAAGCAAAACCCGGATTTATCTTCAACGTGTAATCACAGAAGAACCCGCACATTCAACTCGTCATTTAAAATATAACCATATAGAGAAATAAATCTATTAAAAGAATAGTAAATGCATCAGCTACGTCAGTCTTGTCGAAGATATTAACACGTTTTATTTAATGTTTGATTTTTTCTAGAAGGAAATGTTAACTTAATGCCAGGCATATAAGACTCTGCACATTGAACTGTTCCAACCTGTTTGTGTTTTCCTCATTTCGATCAATATAAAACGTATAATTCAGATCACAGAATGGCGTTCTAAAATCTAAATGATTTGTTATGTCCTATTCGTCTTATTAATCACAAAGTAAATAAGAACTGTAATATTGCAAAATATCGCTGTTTTCCTGTAGCGCCACCCAGCGAAGTTCATGACTTCACATACAAGTTTATGTAACATAATTAGATTCGTGTATTTGCAAATATACTTACATTTCATATCTTATTTAAGGTCGGGGATCTAATGTTAACATTCAATTTTTTCGATTGTTGGGGGGGTGGGTTTGGGGGGTACACTGAAGAACATGACGTATTTTCATATTCACATTTTCCCTTATGCTGAGCATATATTATGTTACACAACTGTGCAATATGGCGATTATTATCTTGCAAAATTTACAAAGAACTGGGCGGTTTTGAATTTAAAAATCATTCCAGTCTACTGAAGTTTTCAGGATTTGCTTTTGTACCTTTCACTTTTCCGATAGACACATCAGTTAATTTAGTTCACAATAATGGAAGAACATATTTGGTCTTTATTACAATCAGTGAAATTAGATAGATAGATAGATAGATAGATAGATAGATAGATAGATAGATAGATAGATAGATAGATCCAGTTAAACCTATATGCTTTTACATAAATGTTACCATTTCATAAATAAAAACTAAATTCAATTTTCGCCCCCTCTTTATATACAAAAAAGAAAAAAAAAGTGAACTGGTCTTACAGTTCAAATAAAGGGCAAAAATGTGAGTGAAGTGGAAACAAAAAAAGCCCCGCAGTTGGACGTTCGCATTTTCATATTTATTAGACGTGGTGACCTGCATTTCACCTTATTGCACGACTTGTTCAGACGGGTCAAAGCCAAAGAGCAGCGCGGACGAACAAAGGAGTTAAATTTTACCTTTCATTCAACTAGTTCCATCTTCTGATTTCGGAATTTCACGTAATGTTAAAAAGAATAATACGAAATTTGTGATATCATATGGTTTGTATTTCTTAAACCAGATTTATAAAATATATATTTTTACAATCTAACTACATTTAAATTATTTTCAATTTCTCTGCCGTCGACCGTCTATCTATCTATCTATCTATCTATCTATCTATCTATCTATCTATTATATAGTGCCTTTCATATCTATCTATCTATCTATCTATCTATCTATCTATCTATCTATCTAAACAAACAAACAAGCAAACAAACAAATAAATACATAAATAAACACATACATACATGAATAAATAAGACAAAATAAGAGAAATAGATAGATAGATAGATCTGTAGTATTTTATTTATTTATTCAGTAATGTATTTATTTATTTATTCCTATAGATAGATATAAAGACAGATAAATGGATAAATAGATTTTATTTATCTTATTTATTTATTTATTCATATATTTATTAATTTATTTAGATAGATAGATAGATAGATAGATAGATAGATAGATAGATAGATAGATAGATAGATAGATAGATAGATAGATAGATAGATATGAAAGGCAATATAGATAGATGCTTTATTAACCCCGTTGGATTACAGAGTTACAGGAGAAAACTGAAAAGATACAATTATACATAAAACAATAATGATCACAACCTAAAGTATACAAAAAAATTGCACAAATAGTCATATAACAAGAATTACCTATAAGTAATTTAACAAGGTGTAGTCATTTACTAAGTGAAAAGTGATTATATCTGCTAATTCTTCCAGTTACAATTTCGCAGTACATGATGTCCGTCATTCACTATATATTTTATCACAGAGAATTGCAGGAAAATATACAAACATTTAAGAATCGGTTTCACGGAACACATCAGCCGTTAATCTACTGTAATTTTGTATATCATGAACGTGTATCTATCTATCTATCTATCTATCTATCTATCTATCTATCTATCTATCTATCTATCTATCTATCTATCTATTATACAGTGCCCTTCATATATAGGTCTCTTTTATAAAGTGACTTTCACAGCTATATATCCATGTATAGAAAAACAGAATAAAAAAAATTGCTGAATATTTGACGAAGACTTTAAATTTATATTTATACTTAATATAGCGTATCTATAATTTTAAGACAAGACACGGCATTTTTAAAATTTTCGTTCATTGCTGTAACTGACTATAGTTTGAAGTGATTTGCTAGGTTGGTGATGTTATTGGTTTTCTTTTTTGTTTCTGCAAAAACATAGTGCTTCTTTTAATGCAAAAATATCGAATGTGAGAAACTGCTTTCAAAACGTAAATCATGCGAAGTACAGTAGTTCATATAATATTGATAAAAAATAAAATATTGTTAAATATAAATAGTTTAGATTTCTTTTTAGGTTTAGTCATAACTGAAAATTTCGTTATTCTGAAATGTTTCTTTTTATACGCGTTCATTGCAAGGCCAGGCTGACCAGTGAGGTCTGTTATCGGACGGGTCAGGCAGAATTCATGAACTTTTGTACTCTTAATGTGCGGCTGTCGAGGCTGAAGAAAATAATGAAACGTTGTGATATGTTTGTAAATGATTTAGTATGACCTCATGCCCTTTAACCTCGGTCTTAAATATAACTGGACTATAGCCAACGTAAGAGAGTTGATACGCTGACTTATTATTATACTGCCTCATTGTTCTCCGGTGCCGTTAAATCATTAAAATATATACGGTTTGTTTAATATCTTCATCTATGTCTAGTCAGAGGTTTTGTCGTTATGAAACAATTAATATAATAACGTATTTTTTTCAGACTACGAAGTACAGCTGCTACTACTATTATTATTATTATTATTATTATTATTATTATTATTGTGAATATTTATAGTATAAAGTTTATTATGAAAATTTTTCAACATCCAAAATAGTAAAAGGGAACCTCCCCTCATGAGGCCCTTAGCCATCTCTGTTATTTTGTTCATGTATTACATTTGCTTTCGTTGGTTCCGGCTTCTTTTTAAAAGTTTGCATTAACAATAATAGTTTTTCTAGGATTCAATTTCACGTAAAGTGTCAATCAGGAAACTGAGATAAACTTGGAACGTGTTCGTATTGTACGTTTTCTACAAAACAAGCAGGGCTTATTAGGATTTATATACTTGTTGACAATTATGAGAGATAATGTTAACATATTAATAATACAGCAACAACATAGGACACCTGGCTAAGCGTGAGGGTTTAAATCGAATTTATCACGTCGTCTATATATACCCTGTAGAACCGAATTTGTGTGATATTATCACAGTCACAGATTCGATTCTAGGGGAGTATATGGTCGACGCAAATACTTCATGTAAATAAAGGAAAAGATAAAAAAAAAGATCCCGCGGTACTATAAAAAAATAAAATAAAATAAAAAAACCTTTTTGCTGTACTTCCAAAATGCTTTGCAATCGGGGCTCCTTTTTGCTATTGTAGGCGTAATACGATGACATATTTTACTGGGTTACAAATGTTCTCGTTTATTAGGTTATCCTCGACCGAGTAATTAAATTTGCTCTTAAAATAATTTTGGAGGCACTGTTGGTGATAAATTTGTTACTGTAAATTCTGCAATTATAGGTTTATGGTGGCATGACTGCCATCACAATAAAAATAACAGCAGTAGTAACAGTTTAACTTAGTTTAGCTTAGAATTTGCTGAGGCTTAATATTAACAACAGCAAAGTGGCAACAATATAACTTTGAGCAAAGTGTCACACAGATAGGGAGTTAGAGTAGTAAGTACGTAAGAAAGAGAGTAAGTAAGCAGATAAATAAGTAAGTAATAATAATAATAATAATAATAATAATAATAATAATAATAATAATAATAATATCATTATTCTTTCTTCTTATATTAGTTTTGCTGTTGTTAATATTATTAGTAGTAGTAGCAAATGAAGATTTGTATTAATATAATCAATGTTAATAATAATTAATAAGAGTAGTATTTTTATAATAATAATAATTTATTATAGAAGTTGCAGAAGTAGTAGTAGTATTTTATCCGTATTACTAATAATAGTAATGGTAGTGGTAGTCATAATAGTAGTATTATAGTATTAGTAGTAGTAATGCTGTTTCATGTTATAAATAATTTTAATAGCAGAAGTAGCATTCTTATTAGTATAATCAACAGTAATAGTAAATAACAAAAACTGACTGTGTTAACACTTAAAGTGTAAAAGAAACCTTAAAAAAATACCCACACACATATGGAAAGTGTGCACTCATAGACACATTAAGTGTCAATTTTACACTGTAAATTTTGATGTGGATTTTTATTATTATAAGTAATGGTATTAGAAACAGTATCATCATCGTCCCCATAAATCAATACATTCAGCCATAACCTCTTGCATCCTTTTATCTTATGTTTAGCTCATCTTCATTTTCAAAATACGATCAGCAATTCTTAACATAATTTGGGAATAAACGCCTGTTTCACCACAGATGACGACACCGCAATATTGAAAGCACAGGTTCAGTTATTCAATTGTTTGGCCCTTTTCATACATATTGCAGTACCATGTAATAGATCATCTTATCTAAATTTGTACTGAATTTTGTCCACTATATTCTAATTAAATTCGATTCCATTTACTGCCAAATAGACGCTGTTACTTTTCTTCAGCATCCCCCACATTTTCAACATCATTTTCTTATTAAAGGCTTGCAAATAAAATATTATTATTATTATTATTATTATTATTATTATTATTATTATTATTAGGTCTGTTGTCGCTGTTTTAAGACTGGCGTTGCCCCCATATTAAGACTTCTATTCCTGATTTTAATTGCTCGTCTTCTTGTTTGTGCTCAGTCAAATGAGATGATGAGATTCTGGTAACTTTTGGATGACCCCTTCATAACAAAGACGATGCCCATCAATAGTGGTCATCCTTTATTCACCACTTGCGTCTGCCATGGATCTTTTAGTTCTTTTTGTTGCTATGAGAGCATTGTGGCCAAACTTTATTAGCATTCTTGAAATAAACATTTTAGATCAGCACCTTCAATAAATTATTTAATGTATTATTTGTTCGTGCGCGTTCTTGACTTGAGTGTGAAGAACACATTGATGGCTAAGGTTTAATTACAGAAGGGAGCTAATTATTGCAATACATGATGAGTCAATGCTTTCCATGGTGTCTTTTTGGAAATGAAAATGAAAATGCTCTTTTTTTTCTATAAGGGATATCATTTTATCATGCGTAATCGAAATATTTAGTGAAGTTTGTGAAAATTGCTACAAGCTGTATACTTATGCGCTAATAGACTCCCTTCTTCTTCATTGGCTAATTCAGTCACATGGTGTCTAACTTTATTCAGTTGACAGCAAGTAGGAGGGCTTTATGGAAGGAGAAAAAGACAACTCGAGAAAAATTAGTATTTTCTACCTTCAGAAATTAATGGCCATGAGTTCGTATATGGTGAACTCCAAGTATGTGGATCCCAAATTTCCTCCCTGTGAGGAATACTCACAAAACAGCTATATACCTGAGCAAGGCTCGCAATATTATAGTCCATCGCAGGACACTGATTTTCAGCATCCAGGGATCTATTCACGGTCAAACTACGAGCAGTCCTTTGGCTGTAACACTGATCAGGGCTCGCCAGTGCAGCCGCGGGGTCATGTGCAGGAACAGCCCAGCCTACAGAGCCATTTCACAGCTCAGTCTGAGCAGCGCCCACCGGTTCAAATTCCTAACCAACGCTCCTGCAACCTACAACAAAACGCCAAGAATCCGAACGGGATACCAGCCAAACAACCAGCAATAGTTTACCCCTGGATGAAGAAGGTCCATGTCACCACGGGTAAGCCTTATATATATTCTTTTTTTTTTTTTTCATTCCATTTAAGTCTCTCCCCTTTTGGTTACTCCTGTCATTTTTTTTTTCTTCTTTTTTTCTTTTGGAGTCATCCAGTGAAATATTTATAGCAGCTTTTGAAGGGACCGCCAATTACACCCATCATAAATTTTTATTGCTTAGGAAATAGGCCGCTAGCCATGTGGACGACTCTCTTTACAATTGAAAATTCCATTATGGCATGATCTCTTTAGCTCTGCTACTGTTTTGTGAAGTTGAGTTACTTCAATTATAGTGATTAAATAGTAACGTTAATCCAGACCAGTTTAATTGTATTATTATTATTATTATTATTATTATTATTATTATTATTATTATTATTATTATTATTATTACTGTAAGTACTTCTTAAAATCTAGTTTGTTTATTTATTTGTATCCTCAATAAATGGCGGGGGTCTAACAGGAGTTTTCTATTTGCTTCAGTGAATACAAACTACAATGGAGGCGAACCCAAGCGATCACGAACTGCATACACAAGGCAGCAGGTTCTGGAACTGGAAAAGGAATTTCATTTTAACAGGTATCTCACTCGGAGGCGCCGAATTGAAATCGCACACACTCTGTGTCTTTCTGAACGACAGATCAAAATTTGGTTTCAAAACAGAAGAATGAAATGGAAAAAAGACCACAAACTTCCAAACACAAAAGGCAGATCTTCCAGTATTTCAAGCCAAAACTTACAGACTCTTGCAAAAGACAACCAGACTGATATCACGACTTTATAAGCTGGACATCATTATTTCTTTTCTTTTTTTTTTTTTTTTCTGTACCCTGTAAATAAAAAGACAATTCTCTAGCAGAATATGCATGTTCCAGAGACATGATACCATTTTATTTTGTTTTCTATCATTTCTGTAACGATGACGTTACACGGCAGCATACAAATAGAATAATACAAGAAATAACGGTTCAGAAGAAAAAGAATTGGGGAGACTGGACTTTCTCGAGAGCTCTTACCCTTTTCAACGAGAGTTTTGGTGAAAATGGTGCAGAAGATTTGAAAGAAGATTTACTTCACCGAGGTACCGTGTGTCTGCTAGAAACCCATAGTATATTGTATTGGACAATTTGACAGGTCATAATTTTATAAAAAAAAAAAAAAAAAAAAGGGTCCTGTGCTGATTCTATCTTCCGTAACATGTTCTGTACAATTCTGGTTACAAAATCTGCTTCGGATTTTAAACAGGTATGGGATACCGGCCTGTTACTCCCAGTATTTTATTTTATTTTTTACATTTTTGTGATGTTTATTGTGCTGCTTTATTAAATGGATTGTGTTTTGTGATCCATTTGCGCAGATAAAAAAATAATAATAATAATAATAAAAAGAACCAAAACTGTTGTATATAATTTTAAATAATAAAAGTAAATAATGCACATGAAAACCATAAATGCAAGATTTCCGAATGTATTTTGTAAGCGAATATTTTGAGTGGGCGGTTGTAATGTAGCTTGAAAACGTGTTGAAATTTATTATTTAACATGAAATTGTATGCAATTGAATCCGTTTGTGGTGATTCAAGAGGAGATGCCAGATTTCAGTCAAAATATTTTGAGAAAGAAAGAAAGAAAGAAAGAAAGAAAGAAAGAAAGAAAGAAAGAAAGAAAGAAAGAAAGAAAGAAAGAAAGAAATGTGTTTTGTTTTTATTGTGAAAGCCAAAAGGAGTTGCCAAATTCGAATGAAATATATTTTGTTAAGAAAGAAAGAAAGAAAGAAAGAAAAGCGCTTTGTTTTGCTTTATTTCTATTCTGAAAGCCATAGGCTTGGATGTCCTAACACTCTCAACATCGTTTGCTTATTTAGAGCTGCAAAACTTCCGAGACATTTCTCGCTGACTTGTGAATTGCGTAACTTGCGTGTAAATCACGATCTGGCATGTTTTGACTTTATATACATTTTAAATTGCTTACACGCCGCTCTTTGAGAGTGTGGTTTGGAAACATGTGGGTTTGTGCTGTAGAAACTTCTGTTACGTATTTGGATTAAAATTTTATTTTTTTAAGAATAGTCGTGTGTTTAGTTGTGTGTCTGTGTGTGTCTCTGTGTGTCTGTGAGCAGAGGTGACTGAGCATGAAAAGAAAATATTAATTCCGAATATACATATAAGATACATGCCCAAATGCTGTTAGTTTGTTCCTCTGCGTCACTATGTCAAATATCAGAAACTTGTACGTTGCAGTATATTTTAATAACGCAATATCTTCTAGTTATTTTTGATAGATACCAGTTGGTAAGAGGCTAGTTTGAAAACAGAAAAAAATAAAATAAAATAAAATAAATAAAAAATAGTAATGCTAACAGGCCCAGTTAGAGTTCTTTGTCTCTTTAAAAGAGATTTTTTTTTTTCCTTTCAGAAGACGGTGGTTGAACTGAAATAGAATATTAACGTCATTCTATTAACGATTAATATTCCACGATGTTTCGCATCATTGTTCTCTGCGACAAAAAGCGAGGAATTCACGCATAGCAGAGATATTTTCTTCTTGGTGCTTCACGTTGAGCAGATGAAAAGGTATTTTTTACTGAAGTTCGGCCCTGAAACAGAAACAGGTTCATCCAGAGGACAAATTTTCTATTCGATTAGCTGTATTTCAGCCGGGAGGACTGACCTATAAACCCTTGACCTGATGGACCCTTCCATACCCTTCGCCTTTTCTGTTTGAGGCAGAACTCACAATCAGCTTTAGTAAATGAGTTTCTTTGACATATGGACTGTACTGTGGATCTCTGCCTCTCTTCTCTCCTTTTTTTCTCTCTGTCTCTCTCTTTCTCCTTTTTGCGGTAAACAGTACAGATAGGTATTCATTTACGCGAAGACTTAGCTTTTACATTTTAACACTTGCGCGGCGAAAGTTCGAGGTTTTGAGTCATTTTCTGTCTCCAGCAAGGTCAGCGTGTAACAGAAAACAATCATTGGGTGTAAACACAACACATGTTTGAACAATGTCTGGCTGTTTGTGGTCGCCTATAGCCCACAATATCCCAAACACGGCACTTAATACAACTTTGAAAATGTTTCTGACCATTATCAAATTATAAGAAAGGATTAGTGGACAATGAGAAAATATTGTCTGGCAGTTATGGGACTAAATTGTATCTTTTAGCGCAGCTTTCCCTGTCTAGGACTAGGGGACGGAATGGTGTGTTAGTGTGGCGGAGGGCAGCGAAGAGAAGAAGAGGGACGGCCGAGATTGGAAAATATAATATTTAATCCGTTTAAAATGGTTATCGCCTGAGGAAAATGAGTATAATCCCAAAACGACGTGTGAGTTAAGAATGGGCCCAGTTTTGGGGGGAGCGTTTTCCTGAAACGATATTTACAAACAATTTATTATGCTAAAAGACCCCCGAATATCAGTCAGCGGGTTGAATAAATATCTTAAGGAAGCGCAATAAACATTTCAGTGTTAAAATTGAAGTTTGCACAGCACAGCTCAAAGTGTAATGTAAAAATTGAATCAATATACATCTCGCCTGAAGAAGGGGCCTGAGTTGCCTCGAAAGCTTCCATATTGTGATCTTTTTAGTTTGCCAATAAAAGGGGTCATTTTCCTTGACTTCTCACGACATTCATAATGGCTAACACGGGACAGCACCCTAGTACAGTCTATGGGTTGAATATGCATTTCGCTTTGCACTGCATGCACTATGAAATTTAAAATTATGTAAAAATGCATCAATATCAGTCAGTAGGTTGGATATGCATTAGGCTTAGATGTACATAACATTTAAAATTAAGCTCTAATGCATCAATAACAGTCGATATGGCGAATGAATGAAGCCCCCCATACTTTAAGACTCACGTTATGTTTGCTGTGAAGTGCTCAGTCTGTTTTAGGATACACGCCACCCGGATTTTGAAGCGAAGTCTTTATAGTGCTTCGTGACGTTTAAACCTACCGTATATTTAAAACCAGTATTAAAACTGGTGTCATTTACGTTAAAATACTATCATTTTATTTTTGACCATCACAGGCCTATATTGTGCTAAAATTGCGAAACAATAAAATTTGAAAACGAATACGTGCACTGCTAATGATTACCGTTTAAACGGCATGCGGGTATAGTTTGTAACTTCCAGCCAAGCATTTTCCTGAAATCAAAGGTATAATTGCAAAATAGCAGAATGACTGCTTGGTGCATTGCGAGCCCCTGTCTGCCCAATGTGGTATTAAGTTCGTTTTTTAACAATTTCAAACACTTTTTTTTTTTTTTTCATATAATTGCAAAGTAATATACAACAACAGTCTGACGCTTTAAATTATGGCACACATGCGCACTTTTAATGACATACACAGTATCAGAAATTTGAGCTTTCTGTAAATTCTAGCAAGTACGTTTCTCAATAAAATGATATACTTGTAAAGTTATGGAATAATTATTTGATACTTCGAAAGTCCCTCTTTACACAATCTGGTATATGTATTTTTGAGCAACTCTTTTATCATATACAATTGCAAAGTAATAGAATAATAGCTCAATGTATTGAAAGGCACAGCATAGTGTAACTTTACTCTTTAGCCATATGAAACTCTTTCATCGCGTGATTGCAAATTAACAGAACAACAGATCAACGTATTAAAAGCCCCTCTTTACACATATAGTACAGCTTCATTTTTTTTAGCAATATAAAACCCTTTTGTCATATTGTCACAAAGTAACAGAACAACTGCTCCAAGTTTTAGAAGCCCTCTTTCCTCAAAGTAGTGCAACTTTATTTTTTAGCCATATAAAACCCTTCTGTCATATTATTGTAAAAATAATAGAACAGCATCTCCGTGTCTTAAATTATACACGTACATGTATCAGAAACGTGGGCATTCTGTAACTCCAAGGATTTTCTTCTCAATAAAAAGAAACATTTACAAATTAACTGAAAACCGGTTTGAGACATTAACAGCCCCTTAACACGTTATTTTTTTAAATAAAATTAAACCTTTTTTTTCATATAATTGCAAAATAATAGGACAACTGATGTTGTAAAAGCCCCTCTTTACACAACGTGGCATACATTTACTTTTCAGCATAATAAAACTCTTGGATATTTAACTGACTGCACTTGTTTTATTCACACCTATACACAAAATTCTTTGGTGGAAGGAAGCCAATTCTGCAATTTGTCGAGCAGGTTTGGTTTGTGTGCTTTAAAGAGAAGAGTAATACTGAGATAAATGATGCATGAATCTCCAGTGTGAGTGTGTGTGTGTGTGTGTGTGTGTGTGTGTGTGTGTGTGTGTGTTTATATATTTTCATTCAGAGGCAGAATCAAAATTCACTTGATTGGCTTGGTACACTAATGTGTACTATAGTGTTGGTATAGCATTGATGCGATATACAAGGATAACACAAAATATAAAAAGAATAAAATATGAAAAAATATATCATTCTAAAAGGAGGCAAAAAAAAACGATAATAAACCTTGAGACAGCAAGCCACACCTGTAAATAAAAACACGCATTCAAATCAGTTAAATTCAATGTAAATTGCTGTCTGGAGATCCGGACAGAACAGTGTAGGCCAGTGCTGTGGTTCATACTTGGACTAGCGCCCCCAAACTTGCAGTTGAAAAAGGAGAACTGCACGTTGTATTTGCGAGATTCTTTTACCTTTCAATAATCTTTTCATGATAAGTGAGACGAAGCCTGTAAATTACCAATAATCTGGTCTAAAATCACTCGTAAAGGACACGTAAATTGTAAAGATATGTAATGTAGTTGGTTTCCTCCCTTTCTCACTCGGCCTCTTTTCTGTCTGCACGCACTTACGATACGCATGCTCCTGATAATCCACTCAAGACCACCTACTTAGCTATCTGGTTGTGGAAATAATACAGATCATGCAGGTGAATTGCCCAGGCTATCTATCTATCTATCTATCTATCTATCTATCTATCTATCTATCTATCTATCTATCTATCTATCTATCTATCTGCACACGTTCATTGGCAATTTGTAATTTAAGAAAATGCTAATTCATCAAATAGGGAATCATGTAAATGAACACAAACACAGTGGGTTTTTGTAATAGTATAATTTTTTATTAGTTGTATTGGCAGTAGTATTATTATTATTGTTGTTGTTGTTGTTGTTGATATTTTTAATTATTTTTTTATTACTCGTTGATGTAGTATAGTATTGCTATTGTTGCTCTGGTAGTGACAGTGCTCCTGTTACTATTAATGTAGCTTGATATGAATGCGAGCAAGCGTATAGTCTACCAGCAGAGAGCTACGACAGTGAGCCGTAGTGAGGTTTAATGGCAGATTCATTGTAGTCCAAAAATCGGCCATATTTGATTCGCAGCAGCTCATACAACACCCCCTGTCTTCTGCGAGACAGCAGTTTAATATCTACTCAAAGTATGCAGCTCGAATACGAAGATTTAAGCAGGAGACCATAAGAATGGCTTTTTTACTTGATTTGACCACGTGGTTTACTAAATAATTAATGCAGCACGTCCCCTAGAAACACGACATCGTCATTAATCGGCCAAGCAAAGGACTTTATCAGCCTTGAAAACTGAAGAGATCCCAAGAATATAATATACTAACCGTCCGGTATCCTACGCTACACTAACCAGCTCTTTTGTATAGCATCTGAACAAATGGAGGCTTGGTAGGTAAACATTTAAGTTTCATTTTGGGTAACGTGTTAAATGAGCTAAACTGTCACATGTCAGATAAATAGCGCCCTTTGGTTCTTGCTCCGTGTTTCCATTTGGCAGTCTGATGGGTTAGCTGTGTAATGACCTTTATTTCTGAGACCCTTGTAAGAATTACTTTCAGTGCGGCTGCAGCTGCTACCGCTTAAACTATACCGTTAGTAATGATAATTGAAGAGTAACAAAAATTCAAATACTCAACAGATTGGCACGAAGAAATGATAGTAACACAAGATCGTATAGCTTATCACCTTTATATCTTAGAATATTCTGCAGTGCGCTTTTTTTTTTCAAAGAAATCAGGCAGCGGTACACAATAGAGGTTTGTTAGATGTGCAGAAGGGCCTCAGAAATTTGAAAGATGCCGAATTGCTGTCTTTGGTGCAGAAAAATAAATATAATAAATCTTGATTTGATTTAAATGCACCTTATTTGTAGCGTCTGCATCTAAAACTGTCACTGAATCCCAGCGCAGCATACCTAGAATGCTAGTGTTAGCCTTAAGTCTTTCCTGATACTAATACAAGTGTGCTTCCCCTCCTAACAATTTAAGGATAAGCTTACGACGCAAATTTGGCAGGTTGAAGACAGATGAAATTCTGTCGTAATTTATTATTTGAAGTGTTAAAAGCAGTCTCTCCCCGTTTTGTATGAAGGCCAAGAGCAAAGTTTGCTGTGCTATGAATTATGCATCAATTACTTAGAAAACAAAATCTGTTATTGTGACGGTGACTTCGGATTTGCGCGAGAGTGATATCGCGCTTTGAAAATGTGAGGTGAAAAATATGCGGAGATAAAAGAAAACGACACAATGGAAATAATATCTATCTATCTATCTATCTATCTATCTATCTATCTATCTATCTATCTATCTATCTATCTATCTATCTATCTATCTATCTGTCTGAATAAATAGTGTGTTGGATGCCCGTTATTCAAACAAAGAATTGATATCATTTAGAAAAGTAAGAAACGCGCACAATATAAGTTAAACCAAATTAAT
Source organism: Polypterus senegalus (assembly GCF_016835505.1). Classification (NCBI taxonomy): domain Eukaryota; kingdom Metazoa; phylum Chordata; class Cladistia; order Polypteriformes; family Polypteridae; genus Polypterus; species Polypterus senegalus. The sequence continues at coordinate 182,574,113 of NC_053159.1, forward strand.
TATATTTTTATTTAAAACGGCGTTTATATTATTCTAAAGGGAAGGCATGGACTGTAGTAGTACAGTTATAAATCATCCGATGCAATCCTTGAAAGGGTGTTAGGCTGCTGGGGGCCGGGCGAAGACTGTAAATCTTTCAGTTTTATTGCCCTATGACCATATGCTGCGATTGGAAAGACAAGTTTCATTTTCTTCTGAGCTGATTTTTTCCCCGTTCCTCCTATGGTGGATGAAATTGTCACTTTCAGCTATCATTTTTCGATTTTTTTCCTTTTTTTTTTTTTGTTTTTAAATTTTGTTATGGGTTAAGAAATGCACTCAGATGCAGGTCACCACCGGAAGACATTCTATTTGAAATGGATATGATCATTGTAAATAAATTGCTGCTTTATTTATGACCAGTACCTACATCGTGGAAAGCATGTGCTCTGAGGTGCAGTTGCTTTAACTGTTTTGCATGAAGAATTTATTTTTTAATCGGATTTGCAAATTTAGAACTTCACAAACACTCAATGTACAATACACTTTGCATCACACAAGAATAATAACCATTTTAAATACAGAAAAGATAAAAAAAAAACGTTTTCTTCTTCGCACTGGTTTAATGAACATCATTTAGCAAAATACCAGTCCAGCCGCGAAAGTTTAGTTGGTTTACAGATAATGAAACTTAACCGTAAAATCGCCCGTATTAAATTAGCACTTTAAGTGTATATATGGGTTAATTTTTCCCTTATATACTACTTTTAAGGTATCCTTTGACACTGTAAGAATGAATTTAACACTCATAATTTACCCATAGTTCTCTGCAAAATATTTTCATTCATGTTAAAATTCATTTCGGAACTGAAATCGCACTATAGAATGCATTGCCAACAGTTTTGCAGTCATATAATTTCCCATTCAGTTATATCAGATTTAAATTGTTCAAAATAAGAAAGTCTATGGCAATAATCACTTTAAAGGTTTCGAATATTGCCTGAGTATTGTTATTATAAATATCGTGATTTAGCAAGAGACATATCCAGTGCGTAGATAACGAGGAAAAAAACTGAAGCTTATGCGTCTTCATAGATTCTTGTAGTAAATCTTCGTTTTCTGTTTTCAATCCTGTGAAAAGAGTGCCAGAAGAAATTAGACAAAAAAAAAAAAAAAGAAGAAAAAAATAAGAAAAGAAAAAGCAACACGTCGTATTTATCTCAAAACAGATAGTTAATAAGCAGCGTAAAAAGGAATATGCTTAATTTCCTTCATTTTTTTAAATATTGTTTTAACGGGTCATACAGATCATCTTTTATGTAAGTAGGTAAAAGTGCACGACATTTCTGACTTTTCAGAAAATATCATATATATGTATATAATAAATATGTCATATACACATATATGTGTGTATAGGTCTGTATGTATGTATATCAGTTAGACTAATTTTGTATAAAACCTGGATATCGATCAGTATTTTTCACATTTAGTATTTTCACGAAAGGCTTTGTGCAATTCTCCTTTCTGCTAAGTGTTGCTAAATTATAAAGCGCCGTTCCTCGATGTGATGACTTGTTAAAAGCTGCTTGTGCGCCAGCGCTTTGTTAAAGTTCCTGCCTCAATCAGTACAATCTGGTACACCGATCACGTGAACAAATATGCTTGTTTCTGAGGCATCGCCTTTATTTGTCATTATAAAAGGTTTCCGATACAGTACCAAAATCATAATTTGTGACTTTAAAAATTATACCTGGTGCTGTAAAAAAAAATTTGTATCCCTGGGTGGTTGATTGCAGGCGATATTTTAGGTGAGGGGTACAAAAGTGTATTCGCATTTTATTGGTAGTTGAGTGTGAGTAGGTTTCCATTCTATCGGGAATACTGTCTGCATTGGTACATGGAAATGTCTGTGAAACCGCAAGATCAGGTTTAGGACGTTATTGTCTGCAGACAAAGGGTGAAGGATATATTCTAGAGACTACAGGCGAAGAAATTGAGACCGAGGAGCACAGGTTCATGATAAATTGATACGCAGGTAAGCAATTGCATGGCAAAATGCAACCTTTAACAATTGGTTTAAATAATTCCAGGGAATAAATATGATTTACTACATTTAAAAAGGGGGTATTTATTAATGTTGCAACCGCCGGCACAGCACAGTAAATGTAATCTGAAAACCAAAAAATGATAATTTATTGGCAAGTTTACGATTTTTAGCAATCTGAGCACTTTCGAAAGGTTAGACCGGACATTTGTCCCAGACATATATTTAGATGTCGTTTTTTAGCTGATTTTGCGGTTTAGTTCAAGGGAAAAAAAAAATAAAACCGAAGAGGTGAATGAAGCGGCAGAACTTTTCATGGTGTCATATGAAAAGTTAGATCGTAAATCACATTAATTTGTTGTCTTATCATCGAACTGCATTTGTGTTTTGATTTATGCGACTTTAATGTTTATTGCCTTGTATAGCCAAAAAGGTATATATATATATATATTTTTTTTTTCTTAAAAGTACTGGTTCAACCTAATTCCAGCGCAATTGTTTTTTTGTTTTTTTTGTTTGTTTGTTTTTTTACCATTTGTATGCATTTAAAATAACTTTTCCAGGTTTTTAAGGGCGAATTATGCATTCGCTTTTAGTAGAGTTTTCCACGTTTCATTGTAATAGCGCATGTCTATTAATTAAATATTTATTGAAAATGTGTCATAAGTTCGTTTTTGTTAACTTCTGAATTGGTTTGTTTTCCGATTTTCTATTACATTTTGCAATATTTAACCATGAAATTTACTTGGCTTGAATATTCCCTTTTGAATTATTGTTGGCAGGATTAGCTACCTTGGTATGTGTTACAATGTAAGCATAGGACTGAACTTAATTTCAAATGTAGACTAAAATACATTTTGTGATCAATACATATACACAGACATGTTAGGAGTGTTGTTTTTTTTTTTTTTTTAATTTATTTCAATATCGTTACAATATAAACACACGCATTAAAATACAAAATGTACACCAGGCACAGAGTGCGTGGGTGTTGGGTACACACCACACAATGTATGGATTGTGTATTTGGTATTTTGATTTTTGGGGTGTGATGCGCTTTATTAAACGCTCCCCATATAATAAGGGAAACATTTTTTTTTTTTTAATGAAGAGATCGCCACAACTTCCTACGCAGCTACTGGCCTGCCAAGGCAGCAAACTAATTTAGATTAATTTGAAAATTTTTGGATATCTTTTTATACATTTATTTTTGCACTTTTTAATTTTATATTTGTATTTATTTCTGCGCGGTTAGAAATTTAGAATTCGTGATGGGGTTCATTGTTTCCCTCCACGATGCCGCTTCTATAAGAAAGGTAATAAGAATGGCTCTCAGTAACTCGGCAACAGGGCGAAACACGGCCAGCGTTTAAGGCGTGCAAAGTTCATTAAAAAGTAACCCGAAAAATATTTACAATAAGAAAGAAGGCAAGCGGAAAAAAAAAATACCGGACGATTACAGGAGCTGCTTGGGAATCGTGTCTTTAAAAAGTATCGCACGTAAAGAAAGAAAGCGGTCCAGTTCAAACATTTAAATAAGTGGCCGCAAGAAATGCGTGGGCGACCAACACAAAAGATCGAGAAATTCGGCGACAACAAATGAACAAATGAAGAAGAGTGCCGTAAGAAAAAGAAAATATCGTCCCTGACCGAAGCAAGTATGTCTTACCTGCGTTTACCATCTCCTGAATGAGTATTTAAACATACAATTGATGATGAACTGATTTATTAGCAGCCTCGCGCGGCGTTTAATATTTCAAGTCGCAGACCCGCAGACCTTATGGCGAGCGCTCCCTCTCGCTAGAAACTTCAGCTTTAATGTGGCCATCTTGCAGATAGTACTTTTGAAGTGATATACCTTAAGGGGCTGACTAGGCATATAAAAGACAATACTGAAAAGTTATGCGATGAGTTGCTTTGTGATCTATTTGCAGCACTTCCGTTCGTTGTTCATTAAACGGTGAGTTATTGCCTAACATGCCAAAGGTCATGTAAAAGGCTTATGACTGCTAAATATTGTCGGTTTAATTGCCAGCTATGCAATGTCGAGATCTGCTACTGCCGTTTCACATCTACACACATATATATATATATATATATATATATATATATATATATATATATATATATATATATATATATATATATATATATTTATATATATGTACATAAGTTTATATTTATATATATATATATATATATATATATATATATATATATATATATATATATATATATATATATATATATATATATGTGCATAAGTTTATATATATACACACGAGTCTATATATAAATATATATATATAGATCTCCACAACTATATATATATATGGGGTGAGCAAAAGTAGGATTACAGTTGTCCGTTTTGGAAAAAGAAATGCAGAATATGTTTATTACAATAGCTTTATTAACTAATGAGAATGTCATAATGGTACAGTACACTTAAGAATACGTTTAACAAATAATAATACAAGAATAAAGGCTGTGTTTCACATACTCACAACTGTAAACCTATTTTGCCCACTCATGTGTATATATATATATATATATATATATATATATATATATGTGTGTGTGTGTGTGTGTGTGCAGACTATTACAATAATTTGAATCTATTTATGAAGTAAGTTATTGAGGCTGGCTGAATGTAAATAACGAGTTTTGCTTTAAAAATATCTGGGATATCAGACAGTCGGTCAGACAAACATACATACAGATAGATAGATAGATAGATAGATAGATAGATAGATAGATAGATAGATAGATAGATAGATAGATAGAATACACATTCTTGAAAGAGAGATATGGCACAGTAGCAAATAAACTGAAAAAGGTAGATACACACCGATAGTCATATAACCAAAAATTAGTAAATAGGTAAGCCAGTAAAGTAGCTGAGAGATGAATGCACAAATAAATAGATAAGGAAATACGTATACATAAATATACAGACAGAGAGATACGAAAGTCTCTAATAAGATAGACAGACAGATATTAAAGACAGTACTTAAAAGATGAAGCTAAAAAATAAATATGCCATTAAAATAATAAATAGGTTCTGTAGGCCCCAAATATAGATAGATAGATAGATAGATAGATAGATAGATAGATAGATAGATAGATAGATAGATAGATAGATAGGTGACATAATTTGAGACTACGCATATGCAAATCAGCGCTAAACTACTTTAAGTAGACCCCGTTTAGGTTCCTTGTTTTCCAGCATAGAGTAGCCATGTATTTTTAATTCTCATTTTTTACATAAGAAGGTCACAATTTCTGAAATTTCTTAAGATGGGTTCTATTTGCTAGGCCACTGTCAGGTTAAACCACAAAATGAGGTTAAGAGCAGCACTTGGTATAAAAGAGAAGAAAAGTTAAAAGTTACAAGTCCACCCAGATTCAATTAACAAACAAGCCCTTTGTGCGTGGCTGCTTTGATTTGCCGATAATGTCTTCCCATTTCTGTCTTTTCTTGTTTTACAGGCTTAAGTTTTACCGCTCCAAGTAATGTAAACAGCGTAAAGGAAAGAGTAAAAGCCTCACCAAACATATGCTATTGTGGTAAGTTTTTATTTTTGTTATTATTATTTAAATTATTGCAGAAATAAGACATACACAGATCATGTTATCTATTAATTTCGGTGATGGAAAAACAATGGAACGAAACATAATTCTACAGAGGACCATGATTTAGCCATTTAAAATTAACATTTGTTTAATGTTGTAGCTTCAGGATTGGAGCAAAATGTATTCGGTGAGTCTGAGAAGAGGTAAAGGATCCAAATGGGCTTTTTTTTGGTTAAATGGTCGAAAACATCACATCTGAAGAGCGCAGATAATCCCATTTGGCGTTACCCCGTCCACTTGGCACAACAAACGGCTCTTCGGGCGGCTCCTGAAGTCTCCAGAATTTCATTTCGATTTTGCTTCCTCTCGTGAGGTTCATCACTCGCTGTGTGTTTATTTTCTTCAGCCGCTTCTCATTTCCAGGAATCATGCCAAGCTTGTATTTTATTGTTTATATTTTTTTCATTATTACAAATGTGCTTAGCTGCTGACTTCCGAAGTACTGTTATAATAATAATAATAATAATAATAATAATAATAATAATAATAATAATAATAATAATAATGACCTCGCTTTCCAAATAGAGATGTTCGTTTAAGCTTTTAAGATTTTTTAAAATATCCAGAAAGCACACGAGAATATTAGTTGACGTAGAAACACCATTTTAAGGTTAGTTTCATTAATGCATTACCACGTTTACATGTAGGACATCCTTGAAAAAATAAAATAAAATAAAAAATTAATATATACAGATTGCATTAACGGTTACATATAAAATCGTTCGATTAAAGAAAGAAAATGAAACAAAATAAAGGAAAAACTGGAATATATATTTGTTAAATTCTCCGCAGATATGAAGAACTTGCCAGAATGCCTTAGTCTCATAGACTACAGTTTACTTGGAAAGTAAGGCGTCGCCATCTTCGTTCCCGAATAAGCGTTTCTTATCCACCATACAGATAATCCATTACAGGATACCGTATACAAGATAAATAGATCTCCTGTTTTTCGAGATGTGAGCAGCCAGAGACATAAGCCAGGCGACACGAAATTACACATTGTGTTAAGAGTCGGTCTTCGCGAGCTTTATATATAAAGTTTCCTTCCAGGCTGGTCAATGAGAACTTGCGGAGTAGGGGATTCTTTTGCCGGCCTTCCTCCTACGCGCTGCCTGCTTTACACTTCTGAAGGTAACAAGTCTTGGGAAGTGTTTTTCTTTTCATTCGTTAGTGAAGCGTTTATGACCATAACACTAGCAGTCATAAATTTTACCGCAGCCCACAATGACAGGTGCATTGATATGCGCTGCAAGGAAGGACCTGAGATCGGAATAAAGTAGCCTACTGTATTCAGCTAAGCCACTCTTCAAAGCCATCGCTCATGCTCGAAATAGACTTATTAATTTTTTTATTTTTTTTTTAAAGAAAATGAATCGAAAGTTTGGGCAGCTCACAATGCAATGCATAAAAATGAATTTTGAGTTTTATATTCAGCTACTACGCTTTGCTCCTTTTGCACTACCCCATTCCATGAGCTGCACTTTGTTTGCTTGAAGCTTGCCATTTTTATAGAGAAACGTTGAAAATTAGGACCAAAGTGACACTTTTTAGCCCAGAGTGTTAGTGTAAAAAAGAGGTCCAAACAAAATATGGAGGGTAGGCCTTGTGATTAGGAAATAAGCTCTGGTTGACACCGCAGAAACAGTGCATGTAATATTATATATGTTTATTTGTGTTGGGAGAGATCTGAAAAAACAGGGTCCCCGAAACAGTTGACTATTGTCTAAGTGATTTATAGTCTGCCGTTGTTTTTTAAAGTTCAAACAAAGTTCAGACAGATGCCCACATTTAATTATAAAATACATTTGCATTTTCTTTTTTCTGTTTAAGAAGCATCCGTGGTCTCATTTTGTGTTTAATATTTGTATTAGAGTCTGAAATCTTGAAATAAAAAGACTTTTTACTAGCTACGTTTGTCGCAAATAGGCAGGGACGTTGCTAACCCACTGCTTTACTTTGAAAAAAATATCAAATTAATATTTTAATAATGTGATGTGACATATATAGCATTGAATCATTTGAAACTATTAAAAAATAGTAAATGAGAGCTGTTATGGTGAATTAATTTTTTGAGAATTCCAATATCCATGAAAACCTGAAAGGAAATAAATATCAAAGTGTTTATTTTCTCAAACAGTATTTTTCTCCAGGCTTATTTGTGATATTCACTGTGTAGACCCCCAGCCTATCGGAGAAATAAAGAAGCTTCTAGAGCTTTGAGCTGCTGATTCAGGCGTTTTGCTGGGTGTCTTCAAACAAAGAATAGTTAATGGGCTCAAGTTAAAGTTTAACTAATTTGTTTCTATCCATTGAAAGTGCATAAAAGAAGAAGCTTGTGAGAACCGATTTGAGGAACACATGCCAAGTTAAAGATTACTGATTCACTGATTATTTAAAAAAGAAAATAGAAAAGTTCTTTTTTTTTTTAACTATAGGAAAACTCAAAGAAATCCTTAAGAATCACGTTTATTATACTGCAATAGCTTGAAAGTACATTGATGATGCCTTTCAAAATGTTTTGTATCACTTGTAAAAAACAAACAAAAAAAATTATATATAGTCCAAATAATTTTATATATATATATATATATATATATATATATATGTATAACTTATAAGAAAAAAAGGACAAATTAAAAATATAAAGCTGACCCTGCTGTTTCCAGCCTTTGACTGACCATTAATTATTCCGCCATTTCTACATATCATTAGATGACATTGGATTCCTGCTCATTGAAATGACTCTCTTTAGCTGATCAATTGGATAACACACAATACTACAACACAGCATATGCACTTCACGTTAAAGGATATTTTCATAAATTTGTGAATTTCTTGGGAAAATCAAGCTGCCAAAAGGAATGCAGTATTAAGCTCATGTGTTGTCATGCGAGATTCAGTACAATTAGGATCGGCCTAATCATACAAGCCTTGTACAGTGATAAGTAAAATAATAATACTTCAGTGTGGCGTAGTGGTCATGGCTTTAAACTTTAAACCCTGAAGGTGTGGGTTCAGACCCCATTACTTACTCTGTGTGAACGTGAGCAACTCGCTTCGCATGCCTGTGCTCCCAAAACAAATGAAATGGAGCTAATTCTAAGTGTCAAACTTTGGATAAAGGTGTCAGCCTAACAGCAATAATAATTTCTCCTATAAAGTGAAATTTAAGTTTCGGCAATAATATAGCCTTAAATTGGGTCGATAAGGTTGATTGGTCGTGGGTGTCTTATTTGTAAAACTAGAATCAGATCCAGGGCTGGTTTTTGCTTTTTTCCTTGGTTCCCTATGAAAGTGAACAGGAATAAGTGTGTGCGTATATATATATATATATATATATATATATATATATATATATATATATATATATATATATATACCCAACACACCCATTTATTATATTTACAATATTTACAAGTTAGTGCACAACCCAGTGCCTCCAGCACCGATCTCCCAAAGTCCAGGCCTCACAGTTTCTAATGCCTTCCTTCTGGCCGCCTCCAGTCCTCTCTCCAGCTCCGTCCTCTTCCACCCGACTTCCGCTCTCGAATGCAGGGAGGCGGCCCCTTTTATACCACCCTGGATGGGCTCCAGCTGTTTCCCGGCACTCCTCCTTGGACACGCCTCCGTGTGGCGGAAGTGCCGGCTGCGCACCCGGAAGCCCTCCGGGTGTCCCCATTCTTCTTCCCCCCCGCCACACCCGGAAGTGCTGGGCTCCAGGGTTCTTCAGGCACCGCCACGGGCACCTACAGGGTTGGGCTTCCTAGCCCCCTACCCGAGGCCACCAACAAAACCAAGGCGGTCGCCCCCTCGTGTTCGGGAGGATGCACCAGCCCTCCTCCCGTCCCCTCAGGCATCCCGGCTGGGCTCCACCCACAGCCGCCTGTGATAGTATATATATATATATATATATATATATATATATATATATATATATATATATGTTAAAGTTGTCTGTGAAGGGCTCCCTGTTTAAACGCGGCTGCCAGTCATGAACTGGGCCCTTCATTGCACAGCATTATGATTTTTTATAAGGGAAACAAAATTACAAAAGAAAACCCTTGGACATTGATTCGATAGGAATGACTTACTCGGAATCACTGTCCAAATAGTAATTATGTGGTGGTGTGGGAGCATTTCTGCTTCTGTCCGTTCACAGTCCGTCTCGTTTTCACAACGCTATCATTTCCTCTCACGATGTCTTCTCAACCTTTCTCCAATCTCGCAGGTTGCTTTGTGGCAATCCAAAGAGTAAGGCAATATACACGGAGCAATGGTTATAAAAGGGGGACACATAGGTATCCAGGCTCTTTAAAGCATAAATAAGGATCACTTCACTGACATGTGAGCAAGCCACGGTACAACTGTGAGACGCGCAGCACACACCGGCTACAACGTAAAAATAATAATTTCCAGAACGTGCTGTTACGTTGTCATTCATTTTACCCACTGTCTTTCTTTCATTCATATGTTACGTAGGCACATGCCTTTTATCTTCGGCAATCTCATTCTCTAACCAGGCCTCAGGAGCTAACCAGTGTAACACTGTCCACCACCACTTTCGTTATTCCGGCACATTGTTGACATCCGTGAGTAACAACAACGTACTAAACTGGAAGGTGGTCTACGCATGCGTGGAATTCGCGGACAAACAAAGATCAAGATCTAAATGAAGATCTCTTTAGTTAATTTAAAGCACAACAATTTGTTTAGTTTGAATGTCTGTGTTTTGAGGTGTGACTGGCGTACTACAGTCTTCAGTAGTATAAGCCTGGAGGAGATTCTTAATGCAATGTCTATGTTTTAGCGGCCTCTCTACTGCCATCTAGCGCTTCTTCTTCTAATTCATTCGCGGACAAACAAAGATCAAGATCCAAATGAAGATTATATATATTGAATTTTAGTTTTTTGTATTGAGTGATTTAGCATTCAGGCCTATGATTTAGCATTCAGGCCTTAATATTGAAAATCGCCTGAACAGCTTTTGCTTTTGTTCTTAGAATCAATCCAACTATGCATCCATAAGAACATACAAAGAATATAAGAAATTTACCATAGATGAGGAGACCATTGAGCCCATTTGTTGCTTGTTTGTTTAACTAATAGCAAAGCTGTTCTCGTATCTCATGCAGATCTTCTAAGAGGTTGCCAAGGTTTCTTCTTTTGCTCCATGTCTCTGTAGTTTTGCTCCAGATTCTCACAGATCTTTGAGTGGAATAGAACAGAATTCAATGGAGTATCTTTTATTGTCATTGCATTGATGCACTGGGTGTGATGAGGATGGAGAGGATTAAAAAAGAGGACATTAGAGGGTCAGCTTGAGCTAGATGGTTGGGAGACAAAGTCAGAGAGGCAAAATTGCGTTGGTTTGGACATGTGCAGGCTGTGGAAGGAAGGTCAGTAGGACCACCACGACAGAATACATGTGTGTGAATGAGAGGGAGGTCAGTGGACTGGTGAGGATGGAGGGAGTAGAGATGGTGAAGGTGGATGAGTTTAAATACTTGGGATCAACAGTACAGAGTAATGGGGATTGCGGAAGAGAAGTGAAGAAGAGAATGCAGGCAGGGTGGAGTGGGTGGAGAAGAGTGATTTGTGACAAACGGGTATCAGGAAGAGTGAAAGGGAAGATCTACAGGATGGTAGTGAGACCAGCTACGTTATATGGGCTGGAGATGGTGGCAATGACCAGAAAGCAAGAGACAGAGCTGGAAGTGGTAGAATTAAAGATGCTAAGATTTGCATTGGGTGTGACAAGAATGGACAGGATTAGAAATGAGGACATTAGAGGGTCAGCTCAAGTTGGACGGTTGGGAGACAAAATCAGAGAGATGAGATTGTGTTAGTATGGACATGTGCAGAAGCGAGATGCTGAGTATATTGGGAGAAGGATGTTAAGAATAGAGTTGCCAGGCAAGAGGAGAAGAGGAAGGCCTAAGAGAAGGTTTATGAATGTGGTGAGAGAGGACATGTTGGTCATGGATGTAACAGAGCAAGATGGAGAGGACAGGAAGAGAATGGAAAGTGATGATCCTCTATGGCAACCCCTAACGGGAGCAGCCAAAAGAAGAAGAAGAAGATTGAGAACAATACAAGATTTAAAGAAGTGCTTCCTGGCTTCAGTCCTTAATGCACTTCCTGTTAATTTCTACCAGTGTCCTTTGAGGACGTGATTCACCATTCAGCTATTAGAATTCTACTGGATCTACTTTATCATTGATTTTGAGAGTTTTGAAGACCTGGATTAAGTCCCAGTACAGTCTTCTCTGTTCCATCCATCAGTCATGAACCTGCTTAATCGAGTTCAGGGTTGCGGGGGACAGGAATCTGTCCTGAAAAGTACTGAGAACCAGGCAGAGACCAAACACTGGATGGAGGAATACCAGTCTGCCACAAGACACACAACTTGGCACAACTTAACCTGAGTTACTACTTAACTTAACCTGAACACACTTTTTAATCAGGTTCTTTAGTGGCATTTTATGGTCCTTTACTGGATTGTATGGTTCCTTATGGAACTATTGCTTGGACCAAGCACTATTTCATTCTGGGATGGGTTCGCCACATAGAAAGTTGGTTCTTTGTCCTTTACAAAACTTCTTAATATGTAGAAGAAACCTGAAATCTATCATTTATGGCAGACTATCGAGCAGGAAACTAACAGGTTAGGTAAAACCTGGACTCACCCTGTGTTACTGTACATATGCAGCAAGAGTCCGTTGAAGATTATGGCCCATTGGTATTTCACAAATCTCTTCCCATCTGTTCATGGTTATTTACAGTAGATAAATAAAGTTCTCTCTGGGACATTCATGTGGACAGGTCTTTTTGGTACCAAAAATGGTTGTCCTATCATGTCGTCGCATTGAAGAACCACTCTGGCTCCTTTACTTTTAAGAGTGCAGATCCTACACCCTTAAACATACTTGCTCTTTAATGGCATCTTATGGTTTTTACAGGGCTGCGTGGTTCTTTGAAGAACTATTGCCTTACAAAGCGCCATTTCATTCTGGGAAGGGTTCTTTGTGTATAAAATTAGTTCTTTTTGGCTTTGAAGGGGTTCCTAATATGTGGACCAAACAGAAATCTTCTACTTATAGAAGGCAACCAAGCAGGATATTGACATCTGGAGAACACAGGAACTTAGCCTGTGTGATTGTATGCAGTGGATGTCCTTTTAAAAACCGTGTGGTATTTCATAAATCTGTTATCATCTGTTTAGGACTATTTATGGAGTGTGCTACGGATCTAAATAAGAGGTTCTTTTTGGAAAGTTCATGCAGATAGTTCTTTTGGAAACCAAAAATAGATTCCCTACGGCACTGCTCTGAAGAACTGCTCTAACATTGTTATTTTTAAGAGTGTAGGAGAACATATAAACTTCACAGACAATGTAATCAGGCTGATATTCTTACCCTGTACTCTGCATCTGTGAGGCCGCAGTACTAACAACATCTCCATTATGCCGCCCTCTTTAATTTACTAACATGACAAACCAAGTAAGGGTGGCAGGGGACCAGATCCTATATTGGTGGTACTGGGCTTGAGGCAAGAATAAGCTGAGGATGGCGTTCCAGTCCAGGCTCACCTAAATGCCCACATTGGCTCACTTTTAATGGCCAATCAGCCTAATACACACATGTGTCTTAGATGCTGAAGGAAGACTAGAGTGCGTGAAGAGAAACCAGCACCAACAGAAGGAGAACATGTAAACTCTACATAGACAGTGAAACGACACACCACATTCAAACCCAGGACTTTGAGGCGGTGATACTTCAGTGCTAGGCATCTTTGTTCTAATACAATAATTGCTACTTTGTAACATCATCTTGATATAACATTTCATAACATTGTCAAGCCCACTTAACAGGAGACTTTACCCCACAATAATATTTTGTGGTAACTGGCCGTAGGTACAAAACCCAACACACGTTTATTGATATTCACCAATTACAGGGCACACACAATCCCAAAACTCCCCCAAAGTCCAGGCCTCACAATGAGTCTCTCTCCTCTTCAGGCCGCCTCCACTCCTCTCCTCCAAGACTCTGTCTATTCCGCTCCCGACTCCAATTAACAAATGGAGTGAGGCGGCCCCTTTTATACACACCCAGATGTGCTCCAGGTGCCTCCCGATTAGCTTCTGCCAGCACTCCCCAGTGTGGCGGAAGTACCGGCTGCGCACCCGGAAGCACTCCGGGTGTCCTTGTTCTTCTTCCCCCCAGCACTTCCGGGTGTGGCAGAAGTGCTGAGGACCAGGTCTCTCCAGGCATTGTGGCGCCCCCTGGTGGTGACCATGGGCCCCTATAGGATTGAGCTTCCAAGCTCAGTTCCCGTGGTCCCCAAAGCCACTAGGGTGGTCGCCCCCTCGTGGTCTGGAGGAAGCGTAAGCCCTCCTCCGGTCCTCCTGGGTGTCCCGGCTGTTACTTATCTCATGTAGTTTGATGGCTGAGAAAAATTGTAATGTCATGTTTTCATAGAAGATGGAGATAGCAATGTTTCTGATAGAACAGACATCTATGGTGAGCAACAGCCAACTACAGCAAAGAAACTTATTTTTTTTTGTCAGTGTTTGGAGTTGGGAGGTACTGGCATCTCTTCCAATTTCTACATAGAGTACCGGCACCTTATATTAATGTACCCATGTATTGTGGTACTCAAAACGTAATGGGGAACCCTCACCCTGCTCTTCAATTGAATGCTGGTATATTACTTTAAACAGAATACTGCCAGTAATTTGGTTCCACTTCAGGCACTGATTTGGGAAACCAGAGCATATCCCAGTAGTATTAGGTAAAAGACTGGAACGATCTCTTGACAGAGCGCCATTACATGACCTTGAATTGCATTAAATGAATACTCCACCTAAAAATAATATTCTTTGTATATGTTACTAACACCTTGTAGTTTGTAGTGGACATAAATGTTAATGTTACATGTTCATAGAGAATGGAGATAGCAAAGTTTCTGGTAGAACAGACATCTATGGTGACCAATGCTGGTTTACAGCAAACAATGGAAAATTGTCCATGAAAAAAATCCCCATGTCTCAAGTCAACCAGTTGTATGCTGACAATGAGCAAAACACATGCCTTTTTTTGTTAAAATGTGGTGAATAAATACTTCCAGAAAGTCAGATCAGTGCACACAGAGATAACAAGTTCAGATGGGAACGAGCTTGTTGTGAACTTCTTGTCCAGCAAATGAGGGGAACAGGCAGATCCTCAATTGAAAAGGTTCGTCCTATGGAAACGCATTTCCGCTGTGTGCACCGGAAGTATATATTTAAAGATTCTTTAGCAAAAAATCTACACATTTTGCCTGTTGTGAGCATACAACTGGAATGACTTGATGCTCATTCTATCACAAGGTTTGTTATCTCCATTCTCCATTAAAACATGAGATTAAAATATTTTTTGGCCATCATTACAAATCATAAGGGGTAGGTAACCAATAAAAAGAATATAATTTTCAGATGAAGTATTCTTAAAATACAATTCAGGGCCAGGTAGTGACACTCTGTCCAAAGATGATGGTATCAACATTCTACCCAATGCTGACGGCAGGCCTGACCTTGGGGTGCCTTGAGTACTTGTCGATTGCAAATGTGAATACGAGGGCACCAATCTCCAAGGGGAGCCCTTTCCTGCTTGTTAATTTTATATTCATTCTCAAGGGCGCCAATGTCCAAGGTGAATATATGTTGATTTTATATTTGTTTGCAAGGGTGCCATACTCCAAAAAGTTTTTTACACACATCAATTTCATATTCATTTGTGAGGGTGCCAGAATCCAAGGGGAACCCAAACTCGTTGATTTAATATTCATTGGCAAAGGTGCCAATCTCCAAAGGTTCTCCTCACTTGATGATTTCATATTTGTCTGCGAGGACGCCGTTCTCGAAAGGGCCCCCCACTTCTGCTCGTCAATTTCATATTCGTTTATGATGGCGCTGATCTCCACTCCTCCTTCACCAGTTTCAGTTATGGATCCAAACATGCAGATCTACATGGGGACTCTCTTTTGGATGTCTCTTTTTGGGTGCTTGCAACCAACACTGCCAAGGGGTGCAATGTAGAATACCATCCATCCATTATCCAACCCACTATATCCTAACTACAGGGTCATGGGGGTCTGCTGGAGTCAATCACAGCCAACACAGGATGCAAGGCAGGAAACAAACCCCAGGTAGGGCACCAGCCCACCGCAGAATGTACAAAACAATACAATACAATACAATTTATTTTTTGTATAGCCCAAAATCACACAAGAAGTGCCGCAATGGGCTTTAACAGGCCCTGCCTCTTGACAGCCCCCCAGCCTTGACTCTCTTAGAAGTCAAGAAAAAACTCTCAAAAAACCCTTGTAGGGAAAAAAATGGAAGAAACCTCAGGAAAGGCAGTTCAAAGAGAGACCCCTTTCCAGGTAGGTTGGGCATGCAGTGGGTGTCAAAAAGAAGGGGGGTAAATATGACACAATACACAGAACTGAACAACCCCTCAATACAGTATAAAAATAAAAATATTACAAGTATAAGAATTTAGCAGTAGATGATATCACATACTGCGGTGGGCTGGTGCCCTGCCCAGGGTTTGTTTCCTGTCTCGCATCCTGTGTTGGCTTGGATTGGCTCCAGCAGACCCTCGTGATGCTGTAATTAGGATATAGCAGGTTGGATAATGGATGGATGGCTGGATGATATCACATAATAGGATTTGGATTTGTTTAGCGTCCTGGAGACCTCAGCCATCAAGCTGCCTCCCCTATTGGCCATTCCACAGCTGAAACAGCGCTGGGCCAGCCAATCCAATGAAAAGACCCCTCTACCCGACGATTCCTGTGATCTTCCATTAGAGATGACTTTGCCTTAAGCAGGCAGAACAACTTGGCAGGTGGGCAGTGGCACCAATTGCCACATTTGAATACCGAGAAGAGAAACAGAATAGGTGAGGGTTAGTAACAAATTCTAACTATCATGTTACTTATGTTTTAGTGCTAATGACTAACAACAGAGATGCAGTCTGTACAGTTAATCAGCAGCTCTAGTCAGGGTGTGCTAAACTGAAGTCTGAAGCCTGGATTTGAAAGCTGAGACCAAAGGGGCATCTCTTATAGTAGCTTTTCAGGCCATTCCACAGTTTAGGGGGTCCTGTAACTAACAGCACAACCCCCCACTGTTATTTTATTAATTCTTGGAATCATAAGCAGACCGCCATCTTGATTAATGTACGTTCTGGTTTGTAAGTCATGATAAGTTCAAACAATGCACCCTTGAGCCTGCTGATGGGATAGGTGCTAGTTCACCAAAGATTAAAATTGTTTTGCTCTAAGTCAAGGTTTGGTCACCATTGATGATGATGATGATTCAATTAGAAATTTTGTTATCTTCATTTTCTTTGAACACATGAGATTACATTTTTTTCTCATTCTTCAATACAAAGGAAATGGGGTTAATAATTAATAAAAAGAAAATCATTGTTTAGGTGGATTATTCCTTTAATGCAATTCAAGGTCACTGGTACTCCATGGGCATCACGGTGGTGCAGTGGGTAGCTTTCCGGGTCCTCCCTGCATTGTCCCCGTGTCTGCAGGTTAGGTGCATTGGCAATTCTAAATTGTCCCTAGTGTGTGCTTGGTGTGTGTGTGTGCATGCCCTGTGGTGGGCTGGCGCCCTGCCCGGGGTTTATTTCCTGTGTGAAAGCTGGCCCGGACACACACAGACGGACAACATATTTTCAACCCACACACTGTTTATTTACACTATTTACAATTATGAATATGTGCACTCACAACCCCAGTGCCTTCAGCACCGATTTCCCCAAGCCCAGGCCACACAGTCCTGTGCCTCTTTTCTCCTGGCCGCCTCCAGTCCTTCCTCTCGCTCCGTCCTCTTCCACCCGACTTCCGCTTCTCACTGAAGGGAGGCGGCCCCTTATATAATGCTCCCGGATGAGCCCCAGGTGTTCCCGGCATTCCCTCCTTAGCCACGCCCCAGCGTGGCGGAAGTGTCGGCTGTCCTCCTGGCAGCTCTCCGGGCGCCACATAAAGTCTTCCCCCCAGCACTTCCTGGTGTGGCGGAAGTGCTGGGCTCCAGGGACAATTAGGCACTGGGGCGCCGCCTGGCGGTGGCCACGGGTCCCTACAGGGCTGGGCTTCAAAGCCCCCTACCCGAGGCCTCCTGCATAACCAGGACGGACGCCCCCTCTCGGTCTGGAGGAGGCACACGCCCACCTCCGGTCTTCCAAGGCGTCCCCGGCCAAAGACCACACGGGGTAAACTGGCATCGGGACGCCGCCTGGCGGTGACCACGGGTCCCTACAGGGCTGGGCTTCCAAGCCCTGTACACGTGGTCCCCAATATAACCAGGACGGACGCCCCCTCGCGGTCTGGAGGAGGCACAAGCTCTCCTCTCCTCCTCCTGGGTGTCCCGGCCGGGGACCACACCTGCCTTGCGCCCTGTATTGGCTGGGATTGGCTCCAGCAGACCCTCGTGACCCTGTAATTAGGATATAGCAGGTTGGATAACGGAGGGATGGATGGATGGTACTTCATCTGGTGGTGATTCCAGCTGTCTACTGAATGCTGCTGGGATAGGCTTCTGGTTTCCCCAAGCCCCAAAACTGGATGGTTAACTTACTAAAACAAAGAGGGTGTACAGTAGTGCAGTGATTAGTTCTGCAGCCTCACAACTCCATAGTCATGGGTACAAATTCTGGCCTTGTCACTGTCTGTATGGATCTTCTGTTTTTCTCCTTGGGTCCTTGTGGATTTTTCTCCAGGTTGTATTTTTTTTTCCCACATCCCAAGCACATTACTTTATGATACTTGATGAATCTAACTTGGCCCGGTGTGTATGAGTGTGCCCCGTGGCACCCCATTCAGGAGTTTATCTTGTGTTATAGGTTCAGAGGATTTGAAAATCATTTTTACGTGCTTTTCCTTTTTCTTTCAGATTTGAAAAGCAACAAAGAGTGGAAGATTCACCCCACGTGACATAACCAGTCAATGCTTCTGGGCCAGAACTCCAAAACCCCAGAGCTGTAATAGCCAACATGCAGAAAGCTGCTTACTTTGACAATGCCGGACTGTTTGGAGGTTACTCATATCCGAAAACCGATACGTATGGCTACAGCACTAATCATCAGCCGTACCCTCCTGCTAACATCGAAAATGATTTCCAAGGCTCTGTTTGTACAATACAAACACCCGCCATCAGACCCCCAAATCACAAAACTGGTGAAATGAATGGCAGCTGCATGCGAACAAGTGGCAGCCAAAGTAGCAGCCAAGCCAGCAGTATAAACGAGCAACAGGCACCCCCACTACCAGCATCACCGCCAAACTCAAACAGCACCACCTCGCAGAAAAAAAAGTCATCATCAGGCACTTCTTCTAACCCCGTCTCATCAGGTATTACTAAGCAGATATTCCCATGGATGAAAGAGACACGGCAGAACGCGAAACAGAAGAGCAACTGCACAACTTCAGGTACTGAGTTCAACTGTTCATTTCTCATGATGACTTTTACTGTTGTAGGGCCTAATGACTTTCTAAAAAAGGGTTATGCATTATTGAGACCACCGAGCCATAAACCATAGAGATGTGTTACGGAGTGAGCATTCAGCATATACCAGTAATGCAGGGGACAAAGGTGTTGGCTTATCTCTGACAGAAAATGTGTAATTTATTCAGTGTTTCCTCGGGGATGCATTAATTGTCATTGGTGTGCTATAACAAGGCGGGCAAGTTATTACATATAAAGGTCATTCCTCAATTAGGAGGGAAAATATGTAAATATTGCCCACCAAAGGCTATAATCATTAATAAAAACACAGGATTTGTTTTCTTACTTTGCAAACTAGTTCACAAATGATCTGCTTAGAGAAACGGCAAGAAAGACAAATTATAGGCATACAGTTAACGGAGGATTTTACATAAAAATACCACAATTTGTGATATGAGCAAAGCCTCATTTTCTGTACTAAGAATAATCGAGCATCTTACTGTAATATCTACTTTTACTGAATGAACAAAAATTAAACTTTGCACTATAAAAGTTAACGTCCAAGTGACTGAGGCCTTTATTATCCCGTGTCAGAATGTAGCCACCTGTAATTTGTTAAAAGGAATTTGTACCTGCTGCATCCCAAAAACGTTCAGAATAGGCTGGTTTTAGACTGTCATTTGTCTTGAAGTGGGTGGCACAGTGGCACAGCGGTAACACTACTGCTTCACACTAAGGATGCCAAAGTTTGTATCCTGAGTCCTCCCTGTGTGGAGATTGCATGTTCTTCACGTGTCTGTAGGGGTTTACTTCCACAGTTCAAAGACATGCAGGTTAGATGGATTGGTGATGTTAAAATGCCCCTAGTGTGTGTTTGGTGTGTGTGTGTGTGTGTGTATGAGTGTGTGTGTGATCAACTTGCAATGGACTGGTGCCCTGTCTTGGGTTTGTTCTTGCCTTGCACCCTTTGCTAGCTGGGATGGGCTCCAGCCTCCCCTCCCCACAAACTAACCCACCCCACCCAATTGTGATCCTTGTCTGGATTAAGCAGATTAGAAAATGACATGTCTTGTTTTAAAATGATAGATATGCCATATTAAGTATAAATATCAATTTAAAGTCTTCTTCAAATAATTAGTATATCATTATATGTGATTCTGTATTTCCATGAATGGATATATACAGTAGATGTGAAAGGCACTTTATAAAGGAGACCTATATATGAAGGGCACTGTATGATAGATAGATAGATAGATAGATAGATAGATAGATAGATAGATAGATAGATAGATAGATAGATAGATATTTTAGTATAGTTGGTAGGATAGATAGATAGATAGATAGATAGATAGATAGATAGATAGATAGATAGATAGATAGATAGATAGATAGATAGATATCCTGGGCAATTCACCGGCATGATCTGTATTATTTCCACAACCAGATAGCTAAGTAGGTGGTCTTGAGTGGATTATCAGGAGCATTCGTATCGTAAGTGTGTGAAGACAGAAAAGAGGCTGAATGAGAAAGGGAGGAAACCAACTAAATTACATATCTTTACAATTTACGTGTCCTTTACAAGTGATTTTGTACCAGATTATTGGTAATTTACAGGCTACATAGATAGATAGATAGATAGATAGATAGATAGATAGATAGATAGATAGATAGATATTTTAGTATAGTTGGCAAGATAGATAGATAGATAGAAAGACTGCGGTGGGCTGGCGCCCTGTCCGGGGTTTGTTTCCTGCCTTGCACCCTGTGTTGGCTGGGATTGGCTCCAGCAGACCCCCGTGACCCTGTAGTTTGGATATAGCAGGTTGAATTCTTTTTTTTTTTTCCAAAAATAAATCCTTGGCCACCACTATAAACTACATGGAGTAAGTAACTGATCAAAAAAATATAATTTTTGGGTGGAGTATTACTTTGCAAATTTTTTCTTGGTTAGATTGGCTGCTGAAGTTCTCCTCAGGGTTTTGACTTTGACTTCTTTTTTTAATCTCCAAATCTTGGAGATTACATTAGATAGATAGATAGATAGATAGATAGATAGATAGATAGATAGATAGATAGATAGATAGATAGATAGATAGATAGATAGATAGATAGATAGATAGATAGATAGATAGATTTTCAATAGTGAATGGCCATCCATCTTCTGAATGGACAGGTAACCTAAATTTGTTCTCGAGGATAACAAGGCAGAAATCAATGCAGATGGGAGCAGAGACTATCCATACAAGGAGTGGAAGATGAGTCCGCATGCTAAATGGGCCAACTTCATTTAATGCTCTACAGGTTCACTATTAGATTGATAGAACTTTATTTTATTGGACCTACACTCTTAAAATTATAGATGCAAAAGTTGACCTTCAGAGCAGTAACCTAGGGGAACCATTTTTTTTCCCAAAAGAACCATCCACAGGAAGGTTCCAGAAAGAACCTTTATTTATTTAGATCCATAAAAGGCTCCATAAATAAAACAGTAGCGGAGAGGTAATCATACTCAGCGTTCAAGGTTCAAATCCTGTACTGGTCATTGTCTGTGTTGAGTCTTCACAAACTCCCTGAGTCTATGTGGGTCTATGAACGGAAGATGTGCAGGCAGGGCTAATTACCCTTTCTAAATTGTTCCATTGTGGGTATGAGTGAGCTCTGTAATGGACTGTCATGTTGGAAAGAGTTGGTTAATGCCTTTAGCCCAGAATTTGCTATGACAGGTTCTGGAACACTACAACTCTGAATCAGATTAAGTAGGACTGATAATGTTATTTTATGTGTATACAGGTCATAGACAAACACACACACTATATACACTTGTATATATAAGGGACAGGCAAAAGTAGGTTTGCAGTTGTTTATATGGAAAAAAAGACATGCAGGTTATGTTGATTACAATAACTTTATTAACTTTATTAACTCAAAAGAATGTCATAATTGCACAGTGCACTTAGGTACAATCTTATAAGAGCTGAAATTACTGGCCTCATGTACACTCAACTGGAAACCTACTTTTGCCC
Source organism: Polypterus senegalus (assembly GCF_016835505.1). Classification (NCBI taxonomy): domain Eukaryota; kingdom Metazoa; phylum Chordata; class Cladistia; order Polypteriformes; family Polypteridae; genus Polypterus; species Polypterus senegalus. Next base: position 182,596,296 of record NC_053159.1, read on the forward strand.
AACATAATGCACTATATAAATAAATGTACTGTGTATATATATATATATATATATATATATATATATATATATATATATATATATATATATATATATATATATATATAAATAGATAGATAGATAGATAGATAGATAGGTGGCACTATATAATAGATAGATAGATAGATAGATAGATAGATAGATAGATAGATAGATAGATAGATAGATAGATAGATAGATAGATAGATAGATAGATAGATAGATAGATAGGTGGCACTATATAATAGATAGATAGATACTGTACATATAGGTATTCTGGTTAAGCAATATATACCGGTCTCTATACTAGAACATGTAGTCTGTGTATATGCATATCTTTATGATTAAAATGTATATTTTTTTAGTTAATATGTGTGTATATATATAAATATACAAGTTATAGAGTTTGGGTTGGTGCTGATCTGGTTAGTGCTGCTGTCTCATGGCACTCCAAGTTTAAGTCCTGTGCCTGACTCTTATATTTGTGGTCTCATTCAGTCACTTCAATGTCTTTGGTCCGAATTCCACGTTTGTTTTTTGTCTGTGTCCAGATCTTCCAAATGCTTAAAGGCATTGATAAAGTTGATCCAGCAGAATTGTTTCACCTAATAGTGAATCACATATTTGAGGGCACCAATGGAAAATTAGGGGAAGCACAAGTTAGGACTGAAGTTAGGAAGCCCTTCTTTACTCAAAGAGTTGTTGATGTCTGGAACAAACAACCAAGTCATGGAAATAAAAAGAGTTTGAATGAGATGTCCGTACAGCTTAGCTATTAGTTAACAAATGAGCCTGATGGACTGAATGGTCTCCTCTCGTTTGTCACATATCTTATGTTCTATATTCTTATGTTTTTATGCGTCAGTCTACACATTCTCGCCTTGGCTATGTGAGATCTTCTAGGTACACTGCTTTTCCTCCCAAAGCCTAAAGAATATACACATTAAGTTAACTAGCAATCTTTAATCTTTACTGAACGAGTGAGTATGGACAACTGCCTGACATCCCATCTAGGCTTCTTTCCTGCCTTGTGCTTATTTTTGCTAGGAAAGACTCTGGCTCACCCTGGTCCTGTAACATTAAAAGTGATGACAGAAAATAGGTTTATGTTATAGATATTCAATTTACCCTGAATTAGAAAAAGAAGGCGTAGAACAGAGTTGGATGGATGGATGAATGGATAGAAGAGTGGATGAACCTCATCTTAAAACTTTCTTCTAGCTTTTTGATGAAGCAGATTAGGATGGGGATCAGCAGGCCTCCTAGAAAGCAGCAATCTACGTGAGTTTATATGGCAACTCTGATGTGAATGACTTGATTTCACTTTGAATTAAAGTAACAATTTACTTGAATAAGACTTTGAGCTCCTTTTGATTTTTGTTTTAAACTACTATTGCTGTACTATGACACAACACATTGGCACAGTGTTTGGCACATACATCTCATGGGTCCTGCGTCTGGGGTTCAAATCCTGTGACTATTCACTGTCTATGTGAAGTGAGTAATTTTCCTCCGTGTCTGCATAGCTCTTCCTTTAGATACTCTGTCTTTCCTCAAATCTACCCTTCCCAAATAAAATAATAAAATTTCATTACATTTTTACAGAACTTTTCTAACCTACTCAAAGTGCAGTGGGGAACCACTGCGACCACCGCCAATTTGCAGCAATCACCTGAATGATGTAAACGGCAGCCATTCGAACGCCAGTAAACTCACCACACATTAGGTATTAGGTGGTGAAGGGGTGAGAGATGTAGTTAGCCAAAAAGGGACAGGAGATGATTAGGGGGTCAAGAATGGATGTGGCCATGGTGGACACATCAGGGAACAAACTCCTTGGGATGGGAGTGTGGGATCTTAAAACTCACTAAATTAAACTCCAGATCCAAGGACCTTTTATGACCACAGAGAGTGAGAACCTTAATTTTTACATTTCATCCAAAGGACGTAGCCAATTGTTACAGCACAGTCTCCTCATAACTGCACGGGAGCACTGAGATCCACACACAACCATTCTTCTGGCAGCAACCCGATATTTTTTTCCTGGCCGAATCCATACTTGCTTAGCTTTAGGGGGATTACCTGTTCGGAAGTGCAGGTGCTACGGCAATCATGTGCGTTAAGTTCTCTGAAGACTCCTTATTAGTTCAGCATTGTCAGGATGGTCTCCAGTCCCAACGCGAACTAGACAAGAGGGTGTGTTTTGTGTATTCCATCAAGTTTAGGCTTCAGGAGACCTATTAATTGTCTGTGAGGAGAATGCATGTCCTCTCTGTTTTTGCACGAGTTTCTGTCCAGGCATGTGTTAGGTTAATTCACCCTCAACCCTGTGATGGACTATCCGCCAATCCAAGAATGACTTTTGTTTTTCTCCTTGGAGAACAATTATGTATTATGATTATTAGGGTTGTGCTGTTTATATTGAATCAGGCTGGAGGAATGGTGCATCATGGTGCAGGTTAGTGGCACAATGCTTAGCAGTGCTGAAAAGACCTTTGGAGACCTGGGAAGTGATCACGGCCGATAAATGAAATGGTGTTTGCACTTTCTCCCTGGGTCTTAAAGGGCAGTGCCCATGTATTCTGATTTGTTTCCGCATTCAAAAACACGCAGGTTAGGCTGATCAGCTGACAGTTTGTGTGTATGTGTGTGTGACTGTGCCATGTGACCGACTGGTACACGGCAAAAAAAAAAAAAATGAAATCTAAGCAAGTGGAAAAGCATTTACACTCACCTAAAGGATTATTAGGAACACCTGTTCAATTTCTCATTAATGCAATTATCTAATCAACCAATCACATGGCAGTTGCTTCAATGCATTTAGGGGTGTGGTCCTGGTCAAGACAATCTCCTGAACTCCAAACTGAATGTCAGAATGGCAAAGAAAGGTGATTTAAACAATTTTGACGGGCCGGTCTGAGTATTTCACAATCTGCTCAGTTACTGGGATTTTCACGCACAACCATTACTAGGGTTTACAAAGAATAGTGTGAAAAGGGAAAACATCCAGTATGCGGCAGTCGTGTGGGCGAAAATGCCTTGTTGATGCTAGAGGTCAGAGGAGAATGGGCCGACTGATTCAAGCTGATAGAAGAGCAACTTTGACTGAAATAACCACTCGTTACAACCGAGGTATGCAGCAAAGCATTTGTGAAGCCACAACACGCACAACCTTGAGGCAGATGGGCTACAACAGCAGAAGACCCCACCGGGTACCACTCATCTCCACTACAAATAGGAAAAAGGGGCTACAATTTGCACAAGCTCACCAAAATTGGACAGTTGAAGACTGGAAAAATGTTGTCTGGTCCGATGAGTCTCGATTTCTGTTGAGACATTCAAATGGTAGAGTCAGAATTTGGCGTAAACAGAATGAGAACATGGATCCATCATGCCTTGTTACCACTGTGCAGGCTGGTGGTGGTGGTGTAATGGTGTGGGGGATGTTTTCTAGGCAAACTTTAGGCTCCATAGTGCCAATTGGGCATCGTTTAAATGCCACGGGCTACCTGAGCATTGTTTCTGACCATGTCCATCCCTTCATGACCACCATGTACCCATCCTCTGATGGCTACTTCCAGCAGGATAATGCACCATGTCACAAAGCTCGAATCATTTCAAATTGGTTTCTTGAACATGACAATGAGTTCACTGTACTAAAATGGCCGCCACAGTCACCAGATCTCAACCCAATAGAGCATCTTTGGGATGTGGTGGAACGGGAGCTTCGTGCCCTGGATGTGCATCCCACAAATCTCCATCAACTGCAAGATGCTATCCTATCAATATGGGCCAACATTTCTAAAGAATGCTTTCAGCACCTTGTTGAATCAATGCCACGTAGAATTAAGGCAGTTCTGAAGGCGAAAGGGGGTCAAACACCGTGTTAGTATGGTGGTCCTAATAATCCTTTAGGTGAGTGTATATCATGACATTAAATCTTGTTTTCCTTATTGTAAGAATTATTGACTTATCAAATAACCTGTACTTATGATTATTTAGCTTACTTTAAGAAATCTTGTCAAGTAAATTGTGCTTACTCCATTGGCAGATTTTCCTTTGCTAAATAAAAGCAAAACAACTTCCATTTAAATTTTTTTTTGTCTAGTTTTTGCATAAGCATTTTTTTTTTGCAATGTATCCCATTCCGATCCTACCCTGTGCCAAATGCTGCCAGAAAAAAAAACTCCTGCCATCATAGATGGCAAACTGTGGTTGACAGGTTTAGAATCTTGATAGATGTAAACGGTACAAAAATAAAATCTATGATTTTTTTTTGAAAGCAGAGTGTGTGATACATTGGAGAAATATACATGCACAAATATTCTCAACAGACGATTGTTATAAAAGAATCTGTCATTATTTAAAGAGACTGCTGGAGCCAATCCAGGCCAACACAGGGTGCAAGGCAGGAACAAATATGGGGCAGGGTGCCAGCCCACCACAGGGCACACACACACACCCACACACCAAGCACAGACACTAAGGACAACCTAACCTGCATGTCTTTGGTACTGTGGGAGGAAACCCACGCAGACACAGGGAGAACTTGCAAACTCCACACAGCGAGGACCCGGGAAGCAAACCCAGGTTTCCTTACTGCGAAGCAGCAGCGCTACCCACTGTGCCACCGTGCTGCCCAGGGACAGTCAAGTACAGCAAAAACATATTGCTTAAGGATGTAATTATTTGGCTGAAATGCATTCTGACATTTGAAAACATGCTAGCACCCACCTTCATGCCAACAGCCGTTGAACAGACTGACTTTACATTTGTTGCCCCCTGCAGCACTGAGCAATGATTCACACTACAATATGCTGAACTCCAAAGCTTTTATTGTTTCTGTTTTTACACATTCAGCTGATTTATCGAGTGGATTTAAAAGCAAAATGGACAAATGCTACACACTTAGTAATCCTCACTGTACATTAATAAAATGTTAGTCAGTCATTTTCTAATGAATGTACAGGATTGCTGGAGCCCATCCCAGCTTGCATAGGGAATGAGGCAGGACCAAACCCCAGACAAGGCACCAGTCCATTATAAGGTGAAAACACACACACAAACCCTCCCAGCCACAAACACGGGCCAATTTATTATGGCCAGTCAACCTGAACTGCATGTCTTTGGACTGTGGGACGAAACCGGATCACCCGGAGGAAACCCGCACAGAGAACGTTTAAACTCCACACAGGAAAGTCCCGGGACACGAACGTGGGTCTCCTCACCGTGAAGCAGCGGCGCTACCACTGCACCACCATGCTTCCCCAAACAGAAAAATATTTAATTATAGGACAAACTTTTTATTCTGTAAAAAGAACCTGCCAGTGTTTGATCCATTTTGTTTATTTAATATAACAAAGGAGGCTGCACTTTGTTGTTTTTCTTTTGATTGATGAAACGTTTGCCTCTTAACAAAATAAATAAACTTATTTCTGTACCTAAATGATATACACTTAACACACACATTATATATATATGCGCTATGTATCATAGTTTGCTTGCGGTACTGATTCATTTGCAGCGGGGCGAGGGGAGTGGGGACAGGGCCCTCCTCACTCACGTGCCAGCCTCGGGCGTATGTTACATCCACTTAGCTCGTGAACAAGAACTACTTAACGGATTTACATCGGGTTTTTTTCTATGATTTGCTCAAACATTCCGGCTGATTTTGCAACTTCTCTCATTGTATGCACTAAGAATCATAGTCATAGATACATAAATATATATTTATATATATTTGTATGTGTATGTATAGGCTGTAATCAAAGAGGTTAGGAGCTCACACTGATACAGCGCATTGCCACACCCACCACAATGACAAACCAACTCAGGATCCCAGATTAGGACCCAAGTGCAGCCATGCAATTGGTGACACCTCGGCACCACACCAGTTCATATGGAGTGGAACCAGTGGGAGGTTTTTATGGCTGCCACCAACCCCTAGGTTTTCCCTGCAGGTTAGAGGGCCTACACGCAGGGCTGGATCCAGAACAGAGCAATTGCAGGTTAAGGGCCTTGCTTAAGGGCCCAAAGAAGTAGAGTCACATTTTGGCATTTACGAACTTCCGATTACCAGTGCAAATACCTTAGCCTCAGTGCCACCACTCTGCTATGTAATGAAAAAAAAAAAAATAGAAAAAAATCAAACTAAAAAGTGTTGGGGTATCAAATGGTAACCACATTTAATAATGATGGTTGAAAAAACAGGCAAAATCTTCTTCTTTTTTTATCGGCTGCTCCCGTTATGGGATGCCACAGCAGATCATCTTCTTCCATATCTTTCTGTCCTATACATCTTATTCTGTCACACCCATCACCTTCATTTCCTCTCTCACCCATCTATAAACCTTCGCTTAGGCCTTCCTCTGTTCCTCTTTCCTGGCAGCTCTATCCTTAACATCCTTCTCCCAGTATACCCAGCATGTATCTCTCCTCTGCACATGTCCAAACCAACGCAATCTCGCCTCTCTGACTCCCAACCGTCCAACCTGATCTGACTCTCTAATGTCCTCATTTCTAATCCTCTCCATCCTCATCACACCCAATGCCAATCTTAGCATCTTTAACTCTGCCACCTCCAGCTCTGTCACCTGCTTTCTGGTCAGTGCCACCATCTCCAACCCATATAACATAGCTGGTTTCACTACCACCCTGTAGACCTTCCCTGTCACTCTTGCTGATACTCGTCTGTCACAAATCACTCCTGACGCTCTGTTCCACCCACTCCACCCTGCCTGCACTCTCTGAAAAACAGGCAAAATAAATAGCACATAAGGGTGCAAAACAATTGGCATACTACCAGTGAAAACAATATATATAGATAGATAGATAGATAGATAGATAGATAGATAGATAGATAGATAGATAGATAGATAGATAGATAGATAGATAGATAGATAGGCACTATATGATAGATAGATAGATAGATAGATAGATAGATAGATAGATAGATAGATAGATAGATAGATAGATAGATAGATAGCACTAATTAACAGAAATATAATGTATGCATGAAAAGGAACTCTATAATTGATAGATAGATTTGAAAACCAATACATAGACAGACAACCAGATAACCCATAAAGTGCCATTTTAAAAACTTTATTTTAAAGGGTCTATCTATTTATATAGATAATAGAGAAATATAAATTTATAGATATATAGTTAAATATGCATGTAGAGAGATAGATAGATAGATAGATAGATAGATAGATAGATAGATAGATAGATAGATAGATAGATAGATAGATAGTGTCAGGGTTGCCAGGGGCCACGACCCGGCCGGGACGCCATGAGGGACCAGATGTGGGTCTGTGCCCACCCTGGATCACGTGGGGGTCGACTTCCTGGTTGCTTTGGGGGTCACGGGTTGAGGGCATGGAAGCCCCACCCTGCAGGGGCCCGTGGTCACCGCCAGGAGGCGTCCCAATGCCTTGGGGACCTGTTACCTCAGCACTTCCGTCACACCCGGCAGTGCTGGGGGGAAGATTTAGGTGGACACCCGGAGAGCTGCCGGGAGAACAGCCGGCACTTCCGCCACACTGGGGCGTGGCCAACGGAGGAGTGTTCCGAACACCTGGAGCTCATCCAGGGCTGTTATAAAAGGGGCCGCCTCCCTTCATTCAAGGCTAGAGTCGGGTGGAAGAGGACGAGGCAAGAGAGGAGAGTGGAGGCGGCCCGAAGAGAGGTGTTTGTGGCCAGGACTGTGTGTTGGGGTTTGTGCACTATTGGACTTGGTCTGAGTGACCATATTTGTAAATAGTATTGTAAATAATAAACGTGTGGTGGTGACAAACAACATGTCCGCCTGTCTGTGTCCGGGCTGCGTCCACAATAGATAGCACTATTTAACAGAAATATAATGTATGAATGAAAAGGAACTCTATAATTGATAGATAGATTTGAAAACCACTACATAGACAGACAACCAGATAACCCATAAAGTGCCATTTTAAAAACTTAATTTTAAAGGGTCTATCTATTTATATAGATAATAGAAAAATATAAATTTATAGATATATAGTTAAATATGCATGTAGATAGATAGATAGATAGATAGATAGATAGATAGATAGATGTGAAAGACACTATATAATAGATAGATAGATAGATAGATAGATAGATAGATAGATAGATAGATATGAAAGGCACTATATAATAGATGGATAGATAGATAGATAGATAGATAGATAGATAGATAGATAGATAGATAGATAGATAGATAGATATGTTGGTTAAGCAATATATACAGGTCTCTATACTAGAACATGAAGTCTGTGTGGAGCTTCTCAACTCCAGGGGGCACACGTGTATGACTCTATACATATACAGTATATATATATTTTGCCCAGAGGGGACTGGGCGGTCTCAAGGTCTGGAATCCCTACAGATTTTATTTTTTCTCCAGCCGTCTGGAGTTTTTGTTTTTTCTGTCCCCCCTGGCCATTGAACCTTACTCTTACTCGATGTTAATGTTGATTTATTTTGTTTTATAATTATGTCTTTCATTTTTCTATTCTTTAATATGTAAAGCACTTTGAGCTACTGTGTGTATGAAAATGTGCTATATAAATAAATGTTGTTGTTGTTGTTGTTGTTGATATATACAGTATATTGCAAGGGGTACAAGCAAGAAGAGTAGGAATCACTTAGAAAACCCTATTTAATAGTTTAGGGGTATGCACTGGTAGCATGTTGCCACCCACCACACGACGAACCACTTGGATATATATACTATAATATAATCATACATATGCTAGGTATCCCCTGCCACTCCACCCGTGTAGTAGTGAAACAGGACAATGACGAGGGCTCTGCCTGGCTCCCCACTCCTGAGGTCCCACTTCCTGCAGCCTCTGTCTTGGATTAGCGTTCATATATAGGCCCTGCAAATAAACTATGATTCTTAGCGTAATGAGAGAAGTCACAAAATCAACCGAAATATTTGAGCAAATCATATAAAAAAACCTGATCTAAATCTGTTAAGTTGTTCTCTTGTTTGCTAGATAAGATGAGGTAAGGTGAGCTCTGAGGCAGACACGTGAGTGAGGAGGGCCCTGTCCCCACTCCCCTCGCCCTGCTGCGTGTCTCTTGGATTCATGCAAATAAATCGGTACCGCAAGCAAACTACAAAAGTCGCAAAATCAACCAAATGTTCAAGCGAATTATGGAAAAAAATCCCAATCTAAATTCGTTAAGTAGTGAAAGCGGACAGACATACAGACAGACAAACAGATGTGGGATTTGATGTATATATATATATATAAAGAGAGAGATTGTAGGGGAGATCATCAAGAGGTAATGTTAGAAGTCTGAAGTGCTTGGAAAGCTCTATTTAATAAGCAAGAGAATTTGGCCCGCATCTGGCAATAAACAGAACAAAATGAAAGGGGTCAATTGTCCAAGTATGCAAATCTCCACGGAGTCTTCCTTCTTATAGGTGACACTCTCCATGAAACCAGGGTTGAGAATGATGATGAGCTTCCAGTCGCATAATCTCTTAAATTGGTCTTGGGGCAGAATTGTGAAGCTGGAAGCGTTGCCATACATCATAGTAGTGGTTTTTCTGGGCTGAGGAAAACAGAAGGGACTCACATACAAATGGTGCAACCTGGTCTTCCTTCAACCATACCTGTGCCTCTGGAGCCAGTCAGTTGCATCTTGCTTGTGTCACAATATATAGAAACATACACACTTCCACACTCACATGTATAATATATAGAGCTCAAAAAGTAAAGGCAAAACACAAAAAGAACACTAATATATTTCTGATTTCTAGCTGGCCATTATTTGAACATGCACCGGTTAGAAAGCTTCCTTTGCTTTATTAAGTGCAATGTCTAATATTTGGGTACAATAGTTCAGTGCTTTATAGTGCTACTTCACGTTTCCAGATTTCTGGAGTCCATTCTCTGTGCAATTGCTGTGTGCGTGAGATTTATGTGCTCTCCCCGTGCTTGTCTGGGTTTTCTGCAGCTGCTCAGGTTTTCCATCCACATCCCTACCCTGTAAACATTAGCATTAATCTTAACTCTAAATTGGCCGACACTCTTCAAAATACTGGTTCTCTAATGGTGCTTTGGGTTGTGTGATTCCTCGTAGAGCCATTGCTTGATAAAGAACCATTTCATTCTGTGAAGAGTTTTTTGGATATGATATTGGTTCTTTGAGCTTGGAAAAGGTTCATGCTGTGGAAAAATAGAAATATTTACTGTATGCTTGTCAGGCTACAACAGATCAAGAAGATGTGAACTGAGCCTGTGTAACTGTATGCAGCAAGAAAATCCTGACACACTGATACTTCACAAATCTGTTACCATCTGTTCATAGCTATTTATATAACCTGCTAGGGATCAAAATAAATAAAAGGTTCTTTCTGAAACCTTCATGAGCACAGATCATTTAGGAACCACAAATTGTTTCTCTATGGCGTTGCTCTGAAGAACCACTTTGGCACCTTTATTTTTAAGAACGTACTGTAAGTGAGGAAGTGCATGTAAATGTGCCCTGATACAGACTTGTGTCACTTGCAAGTTACGTTCTGACACGGACTTCATGCATCTGGCTGCTATGACACTGCACTGGATAAAGGGCTTTGGAATATTAAAGAATATGTTACGATATTTGCTTTTAAACTATTACAAATATATTTTGGATACAAATACTAGATCAGGCCTGGCTCCAGGTGGTCATTTAGACAAGCTAAGCCCTCCCCAGATATCATGTCAACCCCCCCACCCACACTGTTAGGTATAAAGTTACTTCATCATTTCGTGTTACAAATAATCTTATGCCACCCCACAGACAGTATTTCGGACACTCTGCCTTAATATTTTGGTCTGGAGCTCAGGCTGTGCTAGATATAACTGTAATATATCCTGAAGACTGACAACATTTATAGTATTTATTTGCTTGGCCCTGCTTGATCCCAACATTACACACACATTATAGCAAAATTAAAAATAACTTAAATATAAAACAGAAAAATATGAATTCAATAAAAATGTGAAAAAATAAAGAATATAAAGGATACTTTTATCTTTCTATCTAAATATTCACATCGATCTATCCAAGTTATTAAAGAAGAATAATTTCGAATTTATGATCCAACTTCAAAGTCATGCCTCATTTCATTTGCTTGTACATTTACTGTAATTATTGAATGCTTTTACTGCTGTAGGAAGGCAGAAAACCTTTTGAGTTTTTGAATTAAAATTATTTTGAAAGACGCCAATGTGGTTAATTGCCTTCATTAAATGGACACTACATTGTGCTAAAATCCCTTGATGTAATTCTAGAACGCTATTTATCATTCATCCCTCCATCCATACATCCATTTTCAAATATGCTTATCCGGAACAAGGTCTATCCTGCCAACTATACTAAAATTAATATCTATCTATCTATCTATCTATCTATCTATCTATCTATCTATCTATCTATCTATCTATCTATCTATCTATCTATCTATCCCCATTTTATGTAGGGTCGATTTGCTTGAATAACCTTCTCCATGCAGCTCCATCCTGCACTTACTTAGTCAAACATTTTCCTTCCTTTCTATCCATAAACAGTAAAAACCTCTCTGTTGACCTATGCAAGGCTTTCCATGTATATCTGGTGTCGATAGATAGATAGATAGATAGATAGATAGATAGATAGATAGATAGATAGATAGATAGATGAGTGTGACACTATATAATAGATAGATAGATAGATAGATAGATAGATAGATAGATAGATAGATGAGTGTGACATTATATAATAGATAGATAGATAGATAGATAGATAGATAGATAGATAGATAGATTGCCCCTAGGCCGAAATTAGGCTTTTTTTTACAGAAACGTAGTAGTTAAGGATATGGACTTCAGTCCCTGAGGCTGTAGGTTCAAATCCCGCTAATGACAGTGTGTGACCAAGAGCAAGTTGCTTCACCTGCCTGCCTGGAAAAACAACAGAAATGTAAGAAAATGTATCTCAAATTTTCTAAATCGACTAGAATAAAGTGTGAGCCCAGTACTAAGTAATTATAATGTATCTACTCATGGTCTAAACGAATGTTTTTTTTTTGTTTTTTCTGTTCCTATTATTATTATTATTATTATTATTATTATTATTATGATTATTATTATTATTAATAATAATGTATTTATATATTTTGCAGGAGAAACTTGTGATGACAAGAGTCCGCCAGGACCGGCTTCAAAGCGAGTCCGCACTGCGTACACCAGCGCCCAGCTTGTTGAACTGGAAAAAGAATTTCACTTTAACCGCTATCTGTGTCGTCCACGGCGCGTCGAAATGGCCAATCTTTTAAATTTGACTGAACGCCAAATAAAGATCTGGTTTCAAAACAGAAGGATGAAATACAAAAAGGATCAGAAAGCGAAGGGTATAATGCATTCTCCCATTGGACAATCCCCAGACAGAAGCCCCCCGTTAAGTGGTTCAAATCACATTGGATATTCCAGCCAGATCTCGAACGTAAACAGTCTTAACTACGATGCTCCTTCACCGACTTCGTTCGCTAAACCGCAGCAAAACATGTACGGCTTGGCAGCCTACACGGCACCACTCGGTAGCTGTCTGCCGCAACAAAAACGGTACCCGGGATCGGAGTATGAACATCATGCTATGCAAGGTAATGGCGCATTTGCTAATGCTAATCTACAAGGCAGCCCTGTTTATGTTGGGAGCAATTTTGTTGATTCCATGCCTGCTTCAGGTCCAATGTTCAACCTTGGCCATCTCCCCCATCCTTCATCCAGCAGCGTGGACTACAGCTGCGCTGCTCAGATCCCCGGAAATCATCACCACGGACCTTGCGATCCTCACCCAACATACACAGACCTGACTTCTCACCACGCACCTCAGGGACGGATACAGGAAGCACCCAAACTGACGCATCTCTAGTGGGCTGCGAAGATACTGCAGTAATGGCTTCTGTATTTTTATTACCTCACTAGTCTGAAGTACTTTATAATGATGTTCCATGAAAACCAGCTGTGTACATTCATACCGAACTCCCTGCTTTCAGCAGCTGTGTTCCTCTGTGAGACTAAAAGAGGCCAGATAAGGAATGTCTTTGTAAGCTGATGTAGTGCAATGCGCAACATATATTATGGACTAAAAAAAACTTACAAACAAAAAAAAAAAACAAACAACAAAAGATAACAATAATAAACTATAACATTTAAATTGAAAGGTAAGTCCTGTAGATCTGGCAACAAATAATAACTTGACAGATTGGGATTTTTATAAACAAAAGAAGTAAATCTCAATTCAGTGATGTTTTGGTCTGCATTTCGTCTAACTTCAGAGAGCTTAATTTTTAAATATATATTTTGTTGTTTCGTTTTTTTATGAATGTATGAAAGACATTGAAGTCAATATATGTATCTTATCAGTTTAAGGGGAAGCAACGTTTTTGTACCATTTATTAATTTATCTTTGTCATTGTATTCCTGTGAACATTTGTAGATTTTTGATGCTACATGCATTTGGTCAGATGAAAAAAATTCCCTTTCCATTATATTTCTATTATTTAGTGAGATTATGCAGAAATAGATGAAAGATAGTTAAAAAGCAGTTGTTCAAGTGGCTGGTGTCTGTAGTTTTTTTGTAAGGGTTAACTCTGGCAACAAAACCTGTAAATCATTACTATAGCAATTTTAAAAAATGTGACATTAAACAAAGCATTTCTAAAACACGTATTTATTTAAATTGTCCGGTAATATAGAAATCTATATATATATATAAATATATATAAATATATAAAATCATTTAGAATAAAAAGTTTTATTTATTTATTTTATTTATTTAATTTATTTCCTTATTTATGTCGCATCTATCTATCTATCTATCTATCTATCTATCTATCTATCTATCTATCTATCTATCTATCTATCTATCTATCTAATTAATTATTATTTTCTATCTTTAAGTTAAGGTTTTCATTTTTAGAATTTTACGCCAGCATGTCCTTTACTCACGCTTATGTACGTTAATTCATTAAATATATGGATGAAACTTTAAATGCTTAAATTGATTCAACCACCCAAAAATAATTATAATACTTTATGAAATGTTATATTTTAGTGTGTTGAGCTTTTTTTGTAAATAAAGTGTAAATTTAACGAAATAAGGTTATTGTTACTGACTACATGAGATACCATTGTTTCAATTCAAGTTTCCCCCGATGCAGATTCCATTTTTATGTTCACTTTATTTGGTGTTTTTAATTTATGTTTTTATTTTATTTGTGTGTATTTGTATGTTTGGGAGGGTGTAGTGTTTCACGAATTAACTAAATGAATTAAGGGATGAGTGTACGTAACAGGGAAGAAGCCTAGTGATTAAAGGTTTATTTAAAAATGTAATGGTTGTAAATAACGGACAGCTCCAACAGCTGCACTCTCCGCCATTCAGTCAGATTTTCCTTACTTTGAAATCGCACCCACACGATGCACCGACTCTAAAAAGCCGTCTCTCCCACGGATCCTGAAACAATGGCATTCCAAGTCAGAGTTTGAACCAACAGAAACCAGAAACAGAAAACCAAGAAACCGATTTTTTTTTTTTTTTTTGGTGTGTGCTATCTATTAGAATTAGAATTTTATATCGCTTTAAAATACTCGACTGGTAAACCTATTTAAATCCAATGAAGCAATCCGAAGACGGCCCAGCGCCAGCCCTCCAAGTCAGAGTAGCTATAAACCCCCAGCTTGAGCTCTTTCTTCTGCTGCTTGACACTCACTACCTTTGTGACAACGCACAAGATTAATTAATTTGTCTTCCTCGTTTTCCAAGCAAAGAGGGGTTTTGATTAATTGCAGACCAGTTCGCACTTTTAAAACACTCATCACAAAATTATCAGGGAGAAATACAAATTATGATTCAAATCAAGAAAAAGGATACAGCCGCGGATGTTAAAATAAACATATTCCTTATGAATTGTCCGATTCTCTTAGAATGTTCTTTTTATTGCTAACTCCTGTCATTGGTCCGGAAGATCATGTGACTGTAAATTCATTCCCCCATTTCATCGCTGTCCCCGTGAATTCAATATAGGCATACTTTAATAAATGCTAGCTAGCTAAATCGTTTTAGAATATTTGATTTGATAATAAACAAGCTGCTATTGTGATTAGGCAGGAATTAAAAAAAAAAAAGAACATAAAGAAATAAATACACCGAACCGTTGGAAGCCGCTATGAACTGTACTTTTGAGCGAGAGGTTGGATTTATCAACAGCGAGCCTTCTTTAGCGGAATGCCTCACATCCTTTCCTCGTCTGGGCGACACATTTCAAAGTTCATCAATCAAGCAGTCATCGCTTGCAGATTCAACACTGATTCGCCATCCCTCTGAACGAGGCATTGCTGCTCTGAACTCTGGAAACTCATATCAAAGGGAAAGAGACCAAACTTCGCAAGATGCTGAGAGAGGAGGTTTGGATGGCATACCCGTGGAATATGCCTGGATGAAAGAGAAGAAAGCGCATAAAAGAAAAGCAAACTCAACGACGGGGACTCTGTCCTCCGCATCTTCAAACGAAGGTTAGTGAAGCACAAGTGGTACCTTATAGTCTAAGAATTTATTTAATGCGATACAGATAGATAGATAGATAGATAGATAGATAGATAGATAGATAGATAGATAGATAGATAGATAGATAGATAGATAGATAGATAGATGTATTTTCCAGGGCTCTTTAACAACAGCTATAACTGTGTTACAGTTGTGTAAGAAGGGTTCGGGATGAAATAGGACGGGAGTACCGCACTGCATAAAATGCACTATGCCATTTTGTGTCGCTCAGCAGGCCGCCATCTTAATGTACAGACATACGACCTCATAGCACAAATCATGTAAGCTATTGGTAGCCAAGCATCCATATTTAATATAGCGCCTTTCGCCTTTCTGGAATGTCATAGTAAATTTTACAACTTATGTGACAAAGAAGAATACCCTTGGAGTGAACCCGGATTATGCTGGCACCACAGTAAAGCAATATATAATCCTCCAGTGAATGGGGGATGGGCGAGGGGTTAGGGGTTTATGTGTTTGTTGCAGGTTGATGTGGCACAAGAAGGAAAATAGCTTAGTATATATATATATATATATATATATATATATATATATATATATATATATATATATATATATATATATATATATAAAGAGTATAATTTAACCATCACCAAAAATCTATTTTCCTCTCTTCATCGACATTTATGAAAAATGCCATGAACGTCGATGAATGAGACGGCTTTTATAGTTAAAATATTAAGTAAAAAATCAAAATATAAAAAAAAAATTGAGAAAATTTCAATTTAACACAAATATTTTCGTTTTGCTGAACGTTCAATAAAATGACTAAGAACAAAAGGCCCTATGTGGGTGCTGATATGTCTGTGGGAGTCTGTGTAACATGTCCCCTCCTTCTGTTCTAGACAATGAAGACTATGCGGACAGCTACACATGCTGTAGCCCCATCGATGGTTCACGACGACTAAGAACAACCTACACGAATACTCAGCTGCTGGAATTAGAGAAAGAGTTTCATTATAACAGATACCTGTGCAGACCACGCAGAATTGAAATCGCGGCTTTGTTAGATTTAACAGAGCGGCAAGTGAAAGTCTGGTTTCAGAACAGGCGCATGAAGCATAAAAGACAGTCGAGATTTAAACAAGGGAAAGTATTCGAGGAAAAACACTCTTTTGAAAATAATGCCGATGATCAGCAGATGATTGGGAGCCCTCGGGCTATGTTGAACCAAGACTGCGGAGAAAACAGAAGAAGGGGACTCGCCAACAACGATAATGAACTGAATGTCCCGGGTCCTTTTTCAGAAAGTTCAAATCATGAAGAGTTGCTGATGACAAACGAAACCGATTTTTCACTTACTAACCTGAAAAATTATCCATCTGCTACTGACAGTCCTGAAAGTTTTATTATGACCACTATGGACGATTTGGACTCACTTTCTATTGAACCTTTGACTATAAATCCACCAAAACTATCGGTGTTTGACAATGACCAAGAAGGCGTTCCTTGTGACACCTTTAATTTTTTGGTTGAAAGTATTTGCACCACGGAATTCCATCAATTATCGTTATAAGGTTTCGATAGATTGTTTTGTTGTAATAGCTTAATCCGAGTTACATAGCAGATTCACCATTGTTAAATTACTTCTCATCCATGTTCAAGTGACCCTTACAAGTGCACAGCCTATAAGGAAACAAGTGTCTATGTGCACACTTTAAGTAATAATTTAACCTTGGCGAGTTTGCTGTGTATTATCATTCTTGTTGCTATCTTTCTTCTTGTACAGTGTTTCAGAAATAAATACTAAAGACTGTAACGACTGTCTCCATTGTTTTCGTTTCAATATAAACAATAAAATACTACTCGTGCTCTTGTTTAACCGAATAGTAAACACTGCAGACATCGCACGCATCTATCTGTCTTGTGATTAAGTTGGCTGATTTATCCTGGTTACACTGGTCACATGGTGACTTGCTATTGATCATCTATCATATCTATCCGTTATAAAATAATTGTCCTGTTCTTACTTTTAATCAATTCAATCTATTATATAGTGTTTATCACATCTATCTATCTATCTATCTATCTATCTATCTATCTATCTATCTATCTATCTATCTATCTATCATTGGTAAACAAGAAACAACTTATAGTTGTTTTCTACATTAGACTAATACCTCTTTGCAGTTTTCTTTGGGAGTTGTTTGGAGTCTTGCTATAACATATTCATTTTTTATTTTTGGGATAGATGTCTCTACTATTCTGCGGTGGGCTGGCGCCCTGCCCGGGGTTTGTTTCCTGCCTTGCAACCTGTGTTGGCTGGGATTGGCTCCGGCAGACCCCCGTGACCCTGTAGTTAGGATATAGCGGGTTGGATATTGGATGGATGGATGTCTCTACTATTATGTCATAATAAAAATAATGAACCTTAAAACATGTGTGTGCATATTAACTAACGAGACAGAACAGATAAGTGTATCGTAGTATTGATTTGGGACAATGTTTGTTGTACTTAGTATATTTTGTTGTACTCAGTTTCTTTCTTTCTTTCTTTCTTTCGTCTAAGCTAACATTGTTTGCAATAACAAGTTGAACTTGCTCGACATAGTCCATTACTAAACTGAAAAATGATTCGGGTAAACATTGAAAGCACACAGCACATTCGCCAATTTTAAACTTAAATCTTAAAGTGCTAAAGTAATCCTTAAAGGATTCCATATAAAGTATGAATATATAAGGATCTGGGTTCAAATCCAAGTCCGTCATCTATCTGTTTGGTTGAAGCGATTTGAGATTTGACGGCCTATATATTGCACTGCATGCTACCAGGATGGTTTCAAGCGCCCTGTAACCATGTATTAAAAATATTTATTTTTTATATGGATGACACCTTTGTCCAAGGCGACTTATAACATTTGATAGATACAAGTGGTTACATTTTTTTCCCTGACACGTGAAGTGACTTGCTCATGCTCACACAGTGCGATCAGCAGGATTTGAACCCCCAAACTCAGTGTTTGAGGTCCAAAACCTAAGCTATGTTCTTCAATGTAGTCATTTCTTACAATGAAAGTATTTTAATTTACAGAAACGTATTGGAAAACGATTTTTTTTCCATCATTCGTTTAAAGACTTTATAACACATTATTTTGGTATTATACATATATAAAAATATTTATTAAACAAGAAAAAAAAAAGATTGATTTATATTTAACGTTTGCACGTTACTTATGTTGACTGGGCACATACAAACATACGGGTGTTTATGCGCGCACATGCGTAAGTGGAGATTAAACTGCTTAATTTTTTACCAACGATATAATTTGAAGGCTAAGGCAACACCACTAAACGAATTCAGAAAATGGACATGTCACACGGTTGTTTCATGACATAGAATTGAAAATTAAAAGGCATGAATTAAGTTCTTTAATTGAACCAAATGTTGTTTGAAATGTAATGTGGTAAACATATAGTCATCCATCCACTCTCTGTCTATCAAGTCATTATCAATCCAATTCAGGTTATTTTTGTCAAGCGCTCTTCATTGAGGGCAGACGCAGAGCGCTGTGACAAATTCTCAGGTATAGGCCTAACGCAAGTTTTACTTTTACAAATTGCTAGAAACAGAATTAGTACAAGTAAAAGACACAGATTTGTTAAAACACACATAAAACAAAGCAGAACTAATTAACATGTAGAGAAACCAGCCCTATCTGTCCATTAAGTAATTGTTGAATTATGGTCAGTTATAAAACCCATTTAATGGGGGGAGCGGGGAGAAGGAAATATCTAATTATATGCAATTGATTCATATTTATTAAGCTCTGCTGAGCCTCGAAAGTGCAGGGAAAGCGTATGTGTTTATTATGGGAGAAGAGTTTTAAAAGATTTCAACTTGTTCTCATTTTCCTTTGTTATGATTCCTTCAGTCAGGGTGAACTGTCGGAAACCACGTGACCAGAGGGCAGGCCCCGATTTAGATTTGGAAGTTCAGGGGGAAACCAGGAAAAAAAAACATACAGAGATTTTGTTTACTTCTGTGACAAAACATATTTTTTGTAGTTGGGCACAAGATAATCTGTGAAAGTAAAGAAAAAAAAAAAAAACAAGATAGGATCGGGAGACGAGGTGGCAATGGTGTTTTGCTGCTGCTGCGCAGTTGTCAGTGGGGTATTATTACGACTTCATCAATCATTTGCTTGTGCACTGTTTTTTTTTTTCCAACGACAGCCATTCCTCCTCCTTCGGAACAAAGCAAGGCCAGCTGGGATGCGCTCAGCAGAACCCGCCAAAAGATAAATCTGAAAAACAGAAATCACAGTATTTCAAAGCAGCGTTATCACGCTCCAGTATATTCTAAAACCAATCTGTCACATTCTCATTTCAGGAGATTGCATAGTCAAAAAGAGGAATCTGAATTTCTCGCGTTAGACTTTCCTTGGCTTAGGTGCAAATAGTCCATTTAACACACGCACACATTAAAACGGACGCACATTGTAATCAAATACAGCTTTATGGGGATAACTATATGCCATTGTTGTTATATTACATTCCAATTTAACACCAATGGCCATATAACAATAACAGCACATAAGGTAAAAAAAAAAAATAAATAAAAATGATCTATCTCTAAACAATGTTACCCTTAAAAATATGAGGACATTTTCCTTGCTGGAAGCGTCTTCCCTCAGTCCTTCAATCTGGCAGGAAAACACATAATGCCGGCTCTGTCTCACTTCTTCACACGCACACTTGGCTGCCGCTTTCCTCACCCTCACACATAATAACACACACACCCACACACAAAACACACGACTCCTCTCTTTCCACATAATAAATACACAAATAAAATACAATAAATACATTCAAGCACTCTGTCACACGAGGCGCCTTTCGCACATGTACGATGTAATATATTTTATAAATGCGCTTTTGAAATGCATATAACGGAAGTAAAATATAACTAGTTGTTATTAGTCATTTGATCTAAAGTTAAATAACTGCATATTACTGTAAGAGTATTTGAGCTCCGCAGTTTGATCGTCTTCTTCGTGCACAGCAGGATTGCTGGTGTTAAACTGACAACAACACTAACAAGTTTTATGTATTCCAAAATCATACAAATGAACACTAAAAAAGTGCATGCATGAAAAAGACTCCGTAACAGACTTTTAAATGTTAAACACTGTAAAAGTGAATTTAATACTGGCGATTTTGCAGTGTGTTTGAAATCATTTCAGAAAAATTCTAAGATGATAAACATAAATTGTAAACGTATAAGCTATACAACAACATGAAGTTGGAACAGCTGCACACATGAAATCTGATTTCAGTTAT
Organism: Polypterus senegalus; assembly: GCF_016835505.1. Taxonomy (NCBI): domain Eukaryota; kingdom Metazoa; phylum Chordata; class Cladistia; order Polypteriformes; family Polypteridae; genus Polypterus; species Polypterus senegalus. Next base: position 182,617,209 of record NC_053159.1, read on the forward strand.
AACACGGACGACATACTTTTAAATTTATTTACACGACTGTACTAAATAATCAACAAGAGACGTGTAAAAAAAAACAGCTTAGGGATTTAATATTGATGGACGTACAAGCATAAAAGTTAGCTCAGACTTTATTGTATAACTGGGAAAAAAATGTATTTTTCAAGTTGATCTGATCACCAAAGTTCGAACAGGCCCATCTTCGACAGTGTCCGTGCAGGATTTTAAAATGAACTTGTTTTAAAATGTGATTTTTTTATTTTTGCTTATTTTTATTTGGCATCAATGAAATAATTCTTTTTGAAAGAAAGAAAGAAAAAAATCAAATTCTAAACGTAAAATTTTGCATTTTTGCTTTATATTTTGCATCAATTAAATCAACCACAATACTGTTTGAAAGAAAGAAAGAAAGAAAGAAAGATATGAAGGCATCTTTGTGACCAACCTATTTACGTTTCCCTGAAAAGTATCAAGGATCGTTTACATTTTTTACGGGCAAAAGTATATACCAATTTAAATATCGTAAAGGAATTGTGCGCGTGTAGTTTTATAATCAACCGTGCTGTTTAAACAAAAACTATTAACAAGGCACCGAATTTCTTCCGCCACACACTCTCACAGGCACACACTGTTAAAAGAGGAAAAATGACCACCCATCAGGCAGGCCCTGTAAACCTTACTTACTTCTTAGTTCCCGCTTCTAAATCTTCAAAAGACTGCTATGTCCATATCCTTCAAGAAAGTAATCAGACCAACAAAGTTTCCCTACCTACTGCTGAGAGAAGCTTAAAACGTATGCGCTCAGACATAGTGCCAAGTGATTGGTCACATGCGGCACATGACCACGCCTGCTCGTCATTCCCTAATATTTACATCTTGAGCTTAGGAAGTACAGTATGTAATCAGGAACAGTAAGCGAGCAATCATTCACGGTAGAGATAATACACTAGACAGGCGGAAATGAACAATTATTTTGACTATTTTTCGAGCGGAGACATCCTGACTTTGTCCGCCAAGTTTTGTCATTCCGAGCAGAGGCCTTTTCCTTCGCGATATGATTCCTTCAGCAGGGAGGGAGTGGGGAGCACTCCGATAGGTGCAAATTGTCACGATCAGCAGCATGTTCGTCCGGTATCTGCAACAAGCTTCCCTCAAGGAACTTTTGGATTATCCTGTGATGGCAGTCCAACTGCTGCAGACTTCAGCTTTCTAGGCCAAGGGCCAGAATATGATTTGGCATACGAGACTCATAACGAAGCGAATGACAGTGGGGCACACGTCCAGTGCATGACCTCTGCAAACTTAGGAAATGGATTGTTTTCACTTATTCACGGGCCGTCTGCTTTAGACCACAGAGAGCAAGACAATTACAACCAGTATCAAAGAGAACCTCACGATTTTTATCCCGTAAGATTTGAATCACATCCTCCTTTAAATGGAAGCTACCATAAAACGAACCCAATGAGAGATGAATCACAACCCGCTTACGGTACATTCGAGTGGATGAAAGTGAAAAGGAGCAATGCCAAAAACAGTAAGTGGGGTTTCCTTCATTAATTAGTTGTAATGTACATTTAATGTCGTGGTTTGAGTTTTATTTCAGCGAAATTTGCAAGCTGTACGGAATTCTTTACTAAGTCATAACGACAAACTCAATAACCCGATGAAATGGCATCCCGCCCGGGATTGGCTCCTGACTTGCGCACTTCCTGCCTTGACGAGATGAGAGTGTATTTGAAAGTATAGAACATTGATGGGTATATTGACGAATGTTTTGTGACTGTACAAAGAGACTGACGGATCTTCACGTGATGGACAGTGGTTTGAGAGAAAAACACAATTATCGTTAGTACTAAATTTATTAGGTTTACTTTCCTCCCGTGAGAACGGTTTAATGTCCTTGTTATTATTGTTATTATTGGTAATAGCAGTAGTATTGCGGATGTGATTGACATTATACGTCACCTTGACACTTAATTTTTTAACACTGTCCTTGCTTGAACCACACTGTTAAAAATAACGGTTCTTTAACGGTACTGTGTGACTCCTCGTGGATCGGACCCATTGTTAGACAAGGAACCATTTCATTCTGGGAACGGTTCTTTGCGCTTAAAGTTGTTCCGTTGGGTGTTAAAAGGGTTTCTAAAATGTGGATGAAACAGAAATCTTGATAGACTACCCAGCAGGATATACTCACCGACCGCAAGAAAACCCGAATTATAGCTTGCCATATTGTATATATTCCCGGATCCTTCATGTAGATAATTCTTTTGGTAATCAAATATGGTTTAACTATGGAAAAACTACTCTGGCCCCTTTATTTTAAAAGAGTATATGCAAGTCGTTTTCTAATTTAACCATGCAAGGCATGTTTACAGCTTGTAGTTATTTTGAAACTTTTGGTTTCTTCTCAACTGTAGCTTCGCTTGGGTGACTGGATGCATACTGTATCGCTATAAAACAATTATTTCTTCTGATTCTGATGTATTTCTTGTCACATTGATCCTCAGGTAAAGCGAGAGAACAAGGGAATCCTAACCCCTCTGCTGTAGCCCGAACCAATTTCACGACGAAACAGCTGACGGAACTCGAAAAAGAATTTCACTTCAACAAATACCTGGCCAGGTCGAGGAGAGTAGAAATCGCCAACACGCTACAGCTTAACGAGACTCAGGTGAAAATCTGGTTCCAAAACCGACGGATGAAAGAGAAAAAGAGAGAAAGAGACGGCCTGGTACCACATTCTGGTAAAAATTCCGAAACGTCTGCCTCTGAAAACAATTCCCCAACTTCTTCGCCATCTAATTCTCCAAAAATGCTGGCTTGAGAGTGGTCGTCACTCCAGGTAGAACTTTTGGTATGAAATCATGACTGCAGAAGAATCCAAAGACAACTTTTTCTTTTTCTTTCTTTCTTTCTTTCTTTCTTTCTTTCTTTCTTTCAAACCAAATTGTCAAGTGTAATCAACAAATGACGATTTTACGTTTTCAAATTGTTATTTAATTTTCTATACCAAATTATATTTTATTATTCTTTTGTACTGACTGCTATATTTAATTGGAACTTGAAAGGGATTTCATTTTTAGTTTTCAAGATAATCTAAGGCTCTTTGCACTATATGTGTTGATAATATGCTAAATTATGATTGTATATATGTATATATGGTGCGGTTTACGTATAAGTTTGTGTTGCTCCAGCAGTTGCCTCTAACAATGAGCTCATGTCGTATATTTTCCATATGAATATTCTAATGCAACATGATGCTGCCTTACTAGACTTAACAAATTACTGTAACCTTGAAAATGTGATATGCGACAACAAAACCAAAGGGCTACAGAAACCTGAATGTAAAAATCACTGGTTTCGCTTTTTCATGATTGCTGTTTGGCATTTGTGACTACAGGGTTTAATTGTAACAGTTGCACAGAAACGTAATTTAAATTCAACAAATATTCAGGTTATATAATCCGTGCTTAATGATGTCTGCACTATACGCCTCAGGAGGAACAAAGACCAATGCTGCTATTTAATGGAAAGCCCTAGCAGTATTCTGTACGCGATGTTTGGTCATTTTTTTCAGACACCGCCTTCTTATACTATTTGTTTTTAATGTTCATTGATATTCTATAGGAAGCTACTGTTAACCAATTGTACAATACTGTATGTGGGGTCGTGTGGTTGAACACGGGAACTTGGTATTAATATTTCATTTTTTTCATAATAAAATATAAATCGAGGCATCAATTCTATCCTGTAATTGTCTTTTATGCTTACATACATTGCTGACACTGGGAGTGGCAGTGACGCAGCACAGTACGCTCTTAAATATCATGAACCCTTAATAGCACTTAATATTGTGTGTTTCTTCATAGAAATGTTTCTTTACACAGAAAGGTATAATTTTGGGACAGGTTCGTTGCACATGATTCTTTGGACTTTGGAAAGGTTCCTAATATGTGGGCAAAAAGAAACCTTTAATGAAAAGTATAGGCTTATGAACGGGGATACAACAGATCAAGAAAACCTCATCTTAGTCTGCGTTATTGCATGCAGTGGAGCCCTTCAGAAACCAGAATCCATTGGTATTTCACACAACCATTCATGGCTATTTATCAGTCTAAATAAATGAAGGTTCTTCCTAGAATCTTCATGTATGTGTTCTTTTGGGAACCAAATGGTACATCTACATGGCATCAATCAGAAGAACCACTTCGGCACCTTTAAGAGTACTTGGCCTTCCAGTTCGATTCCGTTTTGTATGAATTGTACTGCACATAAAAATGTTCATTGCTTCTTCTCAAAAATTACGATTATAGGTATAATATGGGCAATTGCAGTACAATTCTTGTAATTAGTAACACATTTTTTGTGAAGAAATGAAGGGAAATACTCTTGCCATTCCAGACTAAGTGCAGTAGTCTTAATTATATGTCAGGTTGTGCGAGTTTGATTGGCTGCTTCACTATACAATAAAACTCAAGTTTCCAAGAGCGAGGGTGCTTTAAGCGTATATCTTCACAAGCTTAAAACACAATCGTCCTTCCAGTAGTGACAACGCAGACTGCCTTCAAGCTTTCGCAGAATTCATGCCGGTAAAAGAAAAGATGAAAGAAAGAAAAAGGTTCACAATAAGTCTCATTTCTTTAAAAACACGCATGAATATTTCGCGTTTTTTTTAAAGTCGTTTAAAACTAGGCAGGGCGACTCGAAAATATATTATGTACGGCAGAAGCCAAGTCTCTTAGGGCTCGCCCAGATACTCTCTAAAAGCTTTCAGTAATTGATTCCAAAAACCGCACTGACAGACATAAAGGGTGAGACGTGGAGTGAAAATAATATAGCAGAAAAACAGACAGATAGATAGATAGATAGATAGATAGATAGATAGATAGATAGATAGATAGATAGATAGATAGATAGATATGAAAGACACTATATAATAGATATATAGACACATTCATTATAATAGATAGATAGATAGATAGATAGATAGATAGATAGATAGATAGATAGATAGATAGACAGTAAAGGCACTATATAATAGATATATAGACACATTCATTATAATAGATAGATAGATAGATAGATAGATAGATAGATAGATAGATAGATAGATAGATAGATAGATAGATAGATGCTGACACCTTTCAACTCAATATAACAATTCAATTTACTGGTATTATCAATCAGGTCACACATTAAACTGAAATGACCCGTTTACATTTGCGGCATATACAATACCCACTCTTGGAAGTTTCTGTGCTAATTAAGTTCTGTGAAACCAAAAAAAAAAAAAAATCACCCCGCGTTAAAAAATATCAAAGCATTCTTTAATTTTGAAGCTCCTTTTTTTATTTGTTCTGACTTTTGATAACAATACAATCAATAGGCTGTTATTTAATTATTCTGTAATTAAAAATCAATGATGTCTCCAGTATAGGCAAAATTTGAAAGTATATATTTTCGCTGCACTTTAGTATGCTTGAAAGCTTTTTGCCCCTGGCAGATCACCTCTTCTCCTACCCCCACGAAGATCGGCGGGGATCACCATTTAGGTCTATAGCCTCTTATGTCAGGTCTCCTTTGTGTTGGGTTACACTGTCATCCTCTGATCCTCGGCTGTAGTACTTCGTCAAGCCTTTGATGATCAGAGTTCAGTAGGGGATTATCATAAGAACAATAAGACAAAAAGTGTCCGGAGATGTGACTTTATTGTGAAAAGTCACAGTTGCCGTTTGCCCTGACTGTTGTTACATAGGCTCGACTTTTATGGAACGGAAGAGCCCTTCAGTCCTGACTCTGCTTGAAGGAGGGTTGTGAAGAGGTTAACCATTCTATTCCAAACTCCTCCGCCCCCCTGCCTGAGATACGAGTTCAAGAAAAGTTCACTAGGAACAAGCAGACTGATTTCATTTTAAAAGTCCATATATTCTCTATCGAACCTTCCGTATTGATTATTTTAATTAAACCACGTTCTGTGCTCACTCGAAGAAAAGTCTATTACTAACCTTGAAAATAGTTGTTTGCATATTTATGGTTTTTAGAAGCAATCAGCCTTATAGATTATAGGTACAAAAAGCAAATCTAAAATGTAAGTTCAGCGCTCAGAGGAAAAATGCGAGAAATAACGCTAAAGCGAACGTACATCTTTCATAGAGTCCGATACACGTCTGAAATTAGCTGATCAGTTGTAGCGCACGTACACTACATGATGTCTTTATTTATAAAGGTGTGATACTTTCACTCTGCAATCCAAACTTACATCGGTCATTAAAAATTCTTCTTATCATTATTAATGTCAGTTTACTGAAGTCTTTGGTTCCTCAAAGACTCACTGCCTGATATGGGTTCTTTGCATGTGAAATTTGTTCTTTGCGCTTTGAAAAGATTCCTAATGTGTGGACAAAACAGAAATGTGTAACGATAGCAGACTAAGACTTTAAACTTCATTATCCCATGCAGAGGGAAATTTGTTTGCAGCAATAAAGAAGAAAAAAAAAAAAAAAAACACAGGCTCAACGTTGGTATAAATAAGAATAAAATGCTTGTAACTCTACAAATAAAAGAGTTCTTTAATCTGTTGATATCTGGGAACCTAAGCCCGACGACAAAGAGAACGGCTGCTGTCTGGCCTATTTGTGACACAGCTCGGTGGGTTTGCTGCAAGCCTGCACTTTAACAACTAATTTCAATAGGAAAATCTAGCAGGTTACTGACTGATCAAGACACCCTGAACTGAATCTGTGTTATGCTGTAAGTGTCCTTTTAAAATCAAGAACCCATTGCTATTTCATAAATCTACTTATCAACTATTCATGAATGTTTATGGAGCCACACTACTAAAAATACTAGTTCTTTAAAGGCACTTTATAGTTCTTTACTGAGTCGTGAGATTCCTCGTGGCTCCTTTACTTGACAAAGCACCATTTCATGGGATGGGCTCTTTGTATATAAAGTTGGTTCTTTGGGCTTTGAAAAACTTATCAATATGCAAAATCAATCAATCAATCAAATCTTTAACGTATAGCATGCTGCCTAGCCGGCAGGATACTAACAGATTAGAAAAACCTGAACTTACCCGTGTCATTATATGCAACAGCAGTCCTCTTAAAATCAGAAACCCGCTATTATTTCACAAATCTGTTACCATATTTCCTTGCTTTGTTTCACTTTATGGAGTCTGTTACAGATCTAAATAAATGGTGTTTTTGTTTTTTCTGAAGCCTTCATGTGGATGGCAAGTGTATTTCTAATAATACAATTACAGATCTAAATAAATAAATGGTCTTTCTGGAACCTTCAGCGAATGGTTCTTTTGAGAACAAAAATGGTTTCCCCATGGCATCGTTTAGAAGAACCCATTTGTCGATTTTATTAATGTAAATTAATATTATGTGAAATGTGAAATAATTTAAGAAATATTTGGTTTATGCGCCTACCATTAATACGATTTTAACGAAAATGTGGTAAAAAATGTAACCAACTTTTTGATAACGGTGTAAATCTTTAAATGCTAAGACGCATCCGTTTACTTTAAATCCTGCGCAGAATGAATGAATGAATAAATAAAGAAAGAAAGAAAGAAAGAAAGAAAGAAAGAAAGAAAGAAAGGTGTCAGAGCAGTTCTTCAGAGCTACATAGGGGAACCGTTTTTGGTTCTCAAAAGTACCATCCGCTAGAAGGTTCCAGAAAGAATGATTTATTTATTTGGACCCGTAACGGCGTTCATATAGTCAATAAGTATGACTAGACGGCAACAGATTTGTGAAATACCAATATACCACGATTGTAAAAGGATTCTTACTGCTATACAATCAAGCAAGTCAAGGTTTTCTTAATCTCTTAGGTATAGCTGCCATACACTAAAGATTTCAGTTATTTTTTCACATATTAAGATTTTTTTTTTTTTTCTAATCATAACGAACTATTTTCATATGTAAAGAACCCTTTCAAGAATCAAACATTTTTTTGCGAAGGATTGTTTGCATACGAAATTGGTTCTCTGGGCTTTAAAAAGGGCTCATCAGGTTAGACAGACTTGGTGGCTGTGGGTTCAGATCTCACAACTGACCCTGAGTAAGCTACTTCACCTGCCTGTGCTCCAACAGGGAAAAGAAGAAGAAGAAGAAGAAGAAGAAGAAGAAGAAGAAGAAGATAAAGAACCTTGGATAAAGGCTTCAGCCAGATAATAAGTAATAATAATAATATGAACCCTTTCATCGAAGAATACTAACAGAGCAAGAAAAACCTGAACTTATTCTGCGTTTTTCTCATTTTAAAATCATGAGCCCATTCGAATTTTACAGATCTGTTATTAACTTTTCCTGATTTTTAAAGACAATGTTATGGATCTAAAAGTTCTTTTGGATACTTCATGGGGATGATTCTTTTGGGAGCGAAACTTGGTTCCCTCTATGGCACTGCATTGAAGAACAACACTAGCACCTTTAATTTTAGGAGTGTTTTGCCGTCAGAAAACAGAAACGCCAATGTGACCGTTTAAAAGTAAAAGACAGCAACACGATGTATTATTATTACGCGGATGACCTCTTTATCAAATTCGACTATACGCACCTGAGATGCAATTGGTTCTATTTCCTATGTTTTTCGAATTGGACCGCATAGTTGAAGTCAGTCAGTCATTGTCCAACCCGCTATAACCTAACACAGGGTCACGGGGGTCTGCTGGAGCCAATCCCAGCCAATACAGTGCGCAAGGCGGGAAACAAACAGCCATGCTCAATGTCACACGGCTTCAGTGGTGAGTATTGAACCCACAATTTCAGTGTTTGAAGTCAATAACTTTACAGCACTATACAACAAACATTCACACATGTATCTCCAAATGTAGTGTAAAATCCCCCAAAAAAGGTTCTTGCTTCAAACCCAATACTTCTTCAGTTTCACTTGACCGTGTGCTGAATAAAAGGTTAAGAAAATAAAAGGCTGGATACAGTTAATTAAGCTTTTATATTAATCATTGTCCTTTCACATACGCTACACGGAAGCTTTGTTTATCGCAATTTCAAACTAAAATCTCTTCTGACCTCCTACACCTCAAACATCTTCATTATTAGGTATTGTTGTTTACCGGCTTGTTTCTGATAAAGAGTTCATTAAAAGAAAACATAAAACATACACACATAATTGTGACCACTAAAATACCAAGACATATCCTTAAGTAAAGAAATAAATACACATAGATACACTTTTTAAATAAATTACGTTATTAATGCGCCTAAAACTCTGTAAGTTAAACTGATTATTATGATAACGGGGTCCAGCAGGAAACAAATGCTAATGCGTGTAAACATGAATACTGTTATCTAAAGGAATATATTGCAGATAAAACAGCCAACTGACAGAAAAAAAAGCAAACGCCGTGTGGAGTTCTAGTCGTGGCTGAAAGAGCAGACTACACTCCGACCGGCACAATCGGGGTACGGAACAGGAATAATGATAAACTGATTGACTGATATTTCTTTTACTGTTCATTTATTTCACATACATACACACACACATTGAAGCTCCACACAGAGCTGAACCCCTAAGTGTCATGGAGCTACACCACATGCAGTCGTTCTTGAAGGACCTTTTTATAATTTGAGCGAACTGATTTTGATATGGAATGAGACTACATCGTAAAATATTTTAAAGATGTGAGGATTGTGAACTCCACGTCCTTTGATTGTCAAGCGGATTCAATTTAAAATGAACTTCATAAGGAAGTTCAAGAGGCTGGACATTTGATTAATAGTCGGCCTTGACATTTGTTAAAGTCTGCAACTCAGCGAGAATATTTAGCATCTACAATCACTAGGGATCAAAGTCGGGAACTTCTCTGCCTGGGTGTCTTTTTCTAATCCCCAGGCTTCTAGAATCAAGCGAATCGTTCAATCACTGTGAAGACATTTTCTCCCCCACATTGCTCATAATATTTATGTCAGCTGATGCAAGACTCACACGTCTCTTTCATATTTGTAGCGAACTCATCTCAGGCAGAAGAGTTAATACTTCGAGCATAATTCCTTTAGTTTCTCAAACCCTGCATTTGTCCCAATCAGATTAGAATGAGTGGAAAACCATTTGTTTTCTTGACAACACCTCTGCAACCTTTCGCCGACATCTCAAATTACAGTCGCCATTTATTCAAACACACTTCTCGTTATTTAATTGAGCACAATAAAACGGAAGGCAATAAAACATATACTTCTTACTGTCGGCTGCTTCTGGACAGAAGTTAAGATATGAATTTAACTTTGCACTTTAAGAATCAGGCGACGGAGTAAAAATATGAGCCAATGTTGGAAACGCTACATTTTTAAACAACCTTTATTTCAATCACTTTACATTATACGTTACTTTTTAAGTATCAAATTTGTCACGAGACATTCAATGCAAATATATTGGAGTCACCCGTAGAAAGACATCCTTAGATAGATAGATAGATAGATAGATAGATAGATAGATAGATAGATAGATAGATAGATAGGAAAGGCAATATATGATAAAAGTAGTAAAAGACTAATTGACAGGTAAGGCACTACATAATACAAAGAATGATAGATCGGTTGTCTGACAGACACACAGACGGACGGACGGACAGACAGATTTATAATACAAGTAGTGATGTATAGACAGATAGATAAAGAAGACACGATATAATAAAAGTAGTGATAGATAGATAGATAGATAGATAGATAGATAGATAGATAGATAGATAGATAGATAGATAGATAGGAAAGGCACTATGTGATAAAAATAGTGAAAGACAAATTGACAGGTAAGGCACTACATAATACAAAGTGATAGATCGGTTGTCTGACAGATAGGCGGACGGACGGACAGACAGACAGATTTATAATACAAGTAGTGATGTAAAAAGAAGACACGATATAATAAAAGTAGTGATAGATAGATAGATAGATAGATAGATAGATAGATAGATAGATAGATAGATAGATAGATAGATAGATCGATAGATAGGAAAGGCAAAATATAAAATACAAGTAGTGCTAGATAAAGTAGTTGAGAGAATCTGGTGGACAACCCGTTCCACCAGCCAGAGGCTTGGAATGAGACTTGATACCAAGACAGAGGATGTGTCACCAAACGCCGTTCATCAGCAGGACGTTATGGTTCTTTCTAGTAACAAGGACTGGCAAAGAGGCATTTCCTTCTGGGAATTTATTGTTTTGGGAGGGTCTGTGTGGGCTCAGGGGGCTTTGAAAAAAAAACTAATATGTGAACAAAATAGAAATATTTTGTTGGCGTCCTATAGCAGGATACTGACATATCAAGAAAACCTGAACTTAGCCTAAGTTATTATATGAAGTAAGATTCTTTTTAAAATTAGCAGCCGATTGCAAATTTGTTATCAGCTATTCATATATTTATGGAGCCTCTATCGTCCTAAATATATAAAAATTCTTTCTGTAAAGTTCATGTGGATGTCTATTTTGGTAATCAAAATGATTCACCTATGGGATCGCTCTGAAGAACCACTTTGGAATGTATATGTAAAGGCGTGTAATCCTCCTGTAAGTTTCTAATCGGTTTATAAGAACGCTTTATGATGCCTCGTGAGCATCTCGTATTGATCAAACATGAAAAATGCCGTGGGTACAAACAATTTCCAATCATGCGTGATCACGAGTCTTAAAGTGCGCGGCGGTTACTCAACTGTTTGCAAGTGCCCCTATCTTCGCGTGTTTTCTCACGTATTTTGGCTTAAAACAGCATACGATGTCTACAACGAAACTGGGAGCACAAACAGTCTTCTTTGTTATCTTTTTTTTTTTCGTTTTGTTTTGTCAAACTCCATCCAGGTTGGAAATCCTTCATAGTCCCTCATGCGGAATACTGACTGCAAAAAACAAACAAACAAAAAACCCTTCAGCCAAGTTGTTAAGCACAGTAACTATTCATTGACTCATTCGGTGTTTATCAATTAACATATAGTCGAATTAGATCACATTTCTAGGCACATCTTATGAACAGTAATTGTCAGTTCGTTGTGACGTCACTCACCTTTTCCTTGACTGTACAAATTCATCTCCTCTGGACGGTATCAGGAAATTCACTAACGAAGCTGTTTATTAATTTTGAAATACTAGCAATTTTATTTAGAAAACTGCTCAATTAAATTATTGGGGGCATTTTTAATAATTAATGAATCAAACTGGATGCGCTTGTTTTTACCAACTGTGAAAAAAGTGTTCCAGTTTCTCTTTGTTTAGTTGTCTTCTTCACTGGTATTTTTTTTTAATGAAAAATCGATTTAAGAATTATTAAACAAATGCTATGGGTGGCATGGTGGCGCAGTGGTAGCACTGTTTCCTCACAGTTAGGAGGCCTGAGTTTGCTTTCCAGGTCCTCCCTGTGTTGACATGTTCTCTCCGTGCCTGCGTGGGTTTCCTCCCACAGTCCAAAGACATGCAGGTTAGGTGCATTGGTGATCCTAAATTGTCCCTAGTGAGTGCTTGGTGTGTGTGTGTCCTGTGGTGGTCTGGCACCCTGCCCAGGATTTGTTCCTGCCTGCATGTCCTCTCTCACCACATCCATAAACCTTCTCTTAGGCCTTCCTCTTCTCCTCTTGCCTGGCAGCTCTATCCTTAGTATCCTTCTCTCAATATACTGAGCATCTCTCTTCTGCACATGTCCAAACCAGCTACATGCTTTAACACATACAGGTGCCGGTCATAAAATTAGAATATCATGACAAAGTTGATTTATTTCAGTAATTCCATTCAAAAAGTGAAACTTGTATATTAGATTCATTCATTACACACAGACTGATGTATTTCAAATGTTTATTTCTTTTAATTTTGATCATTATAACTGACAACTAATGAAAGTCCCAAATTCAGTATCTCAGAAAATTAGAATATTGTGAAAAGGTTCAATATTGAAGACACCTGGTGCCACACTCTAATCAGCTAATTAACTCAAACACCTGCAAAAGCCTTTAAATGGTCTCTCAGTCTAGTTCTGTAGGCTACACAATCATGGGGAAGACTGCTGACTTGACAGTTGTCCAAAAGACGACCATTGACACCTTGCACAAGGAGGGCAAGACACAAAAGGTCATTGCTAAAGAGGCTGGCTGTTCACAGAGCTCTGTGTCCAAGCACATTAATAGAGAGGAGAAGGGAAGGACAAGATGTGGTAGAAAAAAGTGTACAAGCAATAGGGATAACCGCTTGGACCTTGGAGAGGATTGTGAAACAAAACTGTGGGGGAGATTCACAAAGAGTGGACTGCAGCTGGAGTCAGTGCTTCAAGAACCACCAGGCACAGACGTATGCAAGACATGGGGTTCAGCTGTCGCATTCCTTGTGTCAAGCCACTCTTGAACAAGAGACAGCGTCAGAAGTGTCTCGCCTGGGCTAAAGACAAAAGGACTGGACTGCTGCTGAGTGGTCCAAAGTTATGTTCTCTGATGAAAGTAAATTTTGCATTTCCTTTGGAAATCAAGGTCCCAGAGTCTGGAGGAAGAGAGGAGAGGCACAGAATCCACGTTGCTTGAGGTCCAGTGTAAAGTTTCCACAGTCAGTGATGGTTTGGGGTGCCATGTCATCTGCTGGTGTTGGTCCATTGTGTTTTCTGAGGTCCAAGGTCAACGCAGCCGTCTACCAGGAAGTTTTAGAGCACTTCATGCTTCCTGCTGCTGACAAACTTTATGGAGATGCAGATTTCATTTTCCAACAGGACCTGGCACCTGCACACAGTGCCAAAGCTACCAGTACCTGGTTTAAGGACCATGGTATCCCTGTTCTTGATTGGCCAGCAAACTCACCTGACCTTAACCCCATAGAAAATCTATGGATATTGTGAAGAGGAAGATGCAATACGCCAGACCCAACAATTCAGAAGAGCTGAAGGCCACTATCAGAGCAACATGGGCCCTCATAACACCTGAGCAGTGCCACAGACTGATCGACTCCATGCCATGCCGCATTGCTGCAGTAATCCAGGCCAAAGGAGCCCCAACTAAATATTGAGTGCTGTACATGCTCATACTTTTCATGTTCATACCTTTCAGTTGGCCAACATTTCTAAAAATCCTTTTTCTGCATTGGTCTTAATTGATATTCTAATTTTTCGAGAGACTGAATTTGGGACTTTCATTAGTTGTCAGTTATAATCATCAAAATTAAAAGAAATAAACATTTGAAATACATCAGTCTGTGTGTAATGAATGAATCTAATATACAAGTTTTACTTTTTGAATGGAATTACTGAACTAAATCAACTTTGTCATGATATTTTAATTTTATGACTGGCACCTGTATACTGTAACTAGCCACCCAACATGTCTACACCCGCGTATTAGTGAAACAAGACAGTGAGGAGGACCCCGCCCGACTCCCCACTCCTGACATCACTCTTCACCCTCCTCTCGGCCCACAGCCTCTGTCTCAGATTAGCACGACTATATCGCTCCTGCCAGCAAACTATGATTCTTAGTGCAATGAGAGGAAATTATAGAAAAAAAAAAGATCTAAATCCGTTAAGTAGTTCTCTTGTTCGCTATCTAAGTGGAGTTAAGGTTACGCCCTGAGGCAGACGTGTGAGTCACGAGGACCCCGCAGCCCGATGAATCTCTCTCTGATTCACGCTAATACATCGGTACTGTAAGCTGCAAAATCAACAGAACGTTCAAGCCGATTCTAGAAAAGAGACCCGATCTAAATCTGTTAAGTAGTTCTCTCGTGATAAGCAGACAGACATACAAATGGGTCTAAGAAAAACTATAAGAAATTTCATGCTTGGACCGCGAAATTTTTAAAACTGTTTCTTAGCGAGCACCTATGGGCCAAGGGTAACCTACATTCTAAATTTCAAGTCCCGAGTCCTCATGGTTTGGGAGATTTTGTGATGAGTGTGTCAGTTGTGTTTGGCTTTTATATGTATGAAAAGAAGATTACAAGGGATGTGCCTAAGCCACACTTCGTATCAGTTTTTTTGGGCAAAAAGAACTGGATAAAGCTACTGAAAGGCATGTGTTTAAAAAGTCAAAAATAATAATTTAAAAGCAAGTAAGCGTATGCTGTGCTCTGGCAGTTTTCTAAATTGAGAATATGTTGGAAAGATTGGCAAGACTGTGATTCACAAATCATTAGCAATTACGATTGATTGCACAGATTCTAAAAGCAGCTCATTCCAATGGGCCTTGATTTGGTGTTACATGGATACAGGCCACAAACACCTGTCCGTTGATGTTTGTTTGCTTTTAATGTTGGCTTGTTAAATACATTTTGGCTTTTATTATATTGCGTGTGATGCCTTGCCTTGTGTTTGTGTATTGAGCACCAGTGGTGGAAATACCCAGGGGCACCATAGAGTCTTAATTTGGCCCTGCAACAATGCTTATTATTTTTTTTTAATATAAGCATTAAAGATTGTATATTAATTTTCAACATCATTTAGTTTTAATTTACTTGCTTACATATATCGTGGTCTTATGTGTTCATAATAATTATGAACGAGCAACTTGGCGTGCGCTACGCTGCGCGTTGGATGACCACAGTTGAAGGACTCAATCGTAAGGACCTCTCGTCGGGTGTCTCATTGGCACGCTTTTGCGTCTTTCTTTCGTGATCACGGCCTAATCTGTCTTCTCTCTCTGTAGGGGTTTCAGTTGCCTTTCGTTGTGCGGCAGAGACGCGTCGTTGAGCTAATCTGTGTGAATGCTGAGTGTCCGTTTCTTGCGAGCGTCTGTCACGCCTTTGCCTCTTTGCTTCGTGATCACGCTGTAATGTGTCCTCTCTCGCAGCAGCAGGTTTAGTTGTGTTTCGTTTCGGCATTGTTCTGTAAGGTCTCCTTCGTACAAGTGCACATGGGTATCTGAAGACGGAAAGGCATAGTGAAACACACGAATTGGTGACCAGAGGAACCATCCAACTCAGACGCGGGGCTCGAAATACTCAAGTGCACATGTTATTTATAATTTAATTTTTTTTTGTTATGAACTTCCCCAAAAGAGTTGATCCCTGTAAATAGTTAATAGTATATGAACAATATAATCTGTTGTAGTACGGGCGTTAATTAGCGTCACACCTCATAAACTGCATACACCACGTGTTTGGCTGTAACGCCAGAAACGCGGTGGACGCTGTAACGGTAGGTTGTGGCTTCTGTTTCTTTCGTGATTTTTTTATTTCATTTTATTGATTATTTAATAGGCAGAGGGGAGAAGACGTTAATGTGACGCTCTGTCTATTTCTTTACTTTTGTTTTGAAAAGATTTTCGGGAACAGGAAAAATAAAAGCAAAGGGGAAAGAATGGAGGGGGGTAAGCAGGAATTCTGAGAGGGGACGGACTGGGGCTTTTCTACGGGGCGGCTATACAGCCAAAAGGAACGCGGACACGGACACCGCGCTGGGCTTTTATTATATGGATGCTTTAAAATACCATTAGTTTTTTGTCTGGCACCTCCTGACTCACCAGTATGAAAAACACCCCACATATGATATATCGTTTGACTTGTCTTAATGTTTACGCAAAGAGTTGTGGAAGTAAAGAACAATCTACCAAGACATGGAGTTGAAGAAAAAAACCTTGGCAACCTTTAAGAAGAACCTGCATGGATGAGCTAATGGGACAGCTTAGCTATTAGCTAAACAACTGGGCTTGATGGACTGAATGGTCTCCTCTCAGTTATACTTATAAAAGTCACTGAGGTTTTTGGCAATGCCCCTATTTTTGGTCCTCAAGAAGCAAACCCCCCACCACGTTTAGGCCATTTTTGGACCAAATTTTGTGCTGCAAATTACACCCTTATGATAAATAGTAAGCCAATAGGTGTCTTCAGCAAAAATGGATGACTTGAAGTTGTGCATGCCACATCAACTGACTCCAGGGGTTTATTCCCTAATGGGCTCTAAAGGGTCAAATTTACTCCTTATGACAAAACTTCCAAAAAATGGGGATCGATAATACTACTTTGTGGAGTATTTTGAGGTTGATGATCATGAATATAATCATATTTTTGACATTTGATTCTTTATTGATGGTCCTAGCCCTCCAAGAGTCACTCACATAAAGCTACAAATGACAAATTTCAAACATAAGCATGTGGAGTATTGTTTTATGCTATTTCGAGGTGGATGAGCAAGAATATGATCATATTTTTAATAGTTAATTCTCTACTGGTGGTCCTAGCCTCCTAAGAGTCACTCCCAGGAAGTTAAAACTTTCAAACATAAGCATGAGGCGTATCGTTTTAGACTATTTCAAGGTCAGTGATTACAAATATGCTATTTTTGATCCTTTACTAGGGGTCTAGCCATCTATGGACCTCTATCAGAAGGTGAAAAATAACAATCAAGAAACATTTAAGTTGAAGCAGATATTTGTAATTTTTGAAATATATGACACAACTGTTCTTCTTTATTATGTGCTTTTATCTCATGAAGTAAATCATTACATTTTTTAATGTGTCTCATTTTAGAACAGCTAACACTAATTCAGACTTTTTTCTTCTATATTAGCAATCCCATCAATCCACTTTTTAAACTTGCTTTATCCTGAGCAGGTATATGGCGATGCAGAAACCAGTCTCAGCAAGTGTACAGTGAAAGGTAGGAGCGATCCCTGGGCAGACCACCAGTCCACCGACACACACACAAAGTAGGGGCAGTTTAGCCTTGCCATTTCATTTAAGCTTAAAACTTACCAGTTAATTCAGTTTAAAACTTTCACATCCCAACCCACCGCTGTTACTTCAGGTGTGCCCCTGGGCTCTGTCCTGGGGCCTATTCTTTTTATTATTTATCTTCTTCACCTTGGCAATATCTTTTGAAAACTTAACATTAATTTTCATTGTTATGCTGTTGACACCTAGCTCTACCTTGAAAGTAAACCCACATCTTCCTTTCCGCCATCTTCCCTTACTGACGAAATTAAATCCTAGTTTTCTTCAAATTTTCTTAAATTAAGCAGTGACAAAACTGAGGTTCTCCTCATTGGCTCAAAATCATCATTATCTTAAGCTGATAATCTTTCTCTTGTGACTGATAACTTCATTGTTTCCCCATCACCTCAGGTTAAGACTCTGGGTGTCGTCCTTGACAGTACTCTGTCTTTCCAATCTGACATTAATAACATCACCCGGTCTGCTTACTTACATCTACCTAATATTAATCACATTGGCCCTTCTCTCACTCCCCATACCACTGCCATTCTTGTTCATAGTCTTGTTATTTCTCATCTGGACTACTGCAATTCACTCCATTTTGGTGTTTCTAATAAATCTCTTCAAAAGCTTCAGCTAGTCCAGAATTCGGCAGCTCGCATCATTACTCGAACCTTATCTATTCACCATATTACTTCAGTCTTGCAGCAGCTTCATTGGCTCCCGATTAAGTTTCGAATTGATTTTAAAATTCTGCTATTAACATTTAAGGTCATTCATAACCTCGCCCCTCCATATCTGTCTGACCTTCTTCATGCTGTCATTCCCTCCTGTAATCTTAGATCCTCTTCCTCCATCCACCTGACCGTCCCTCTCGCCCATCTAACCTCCACGGGAGCGGAGCATTCAGCTGTTCTGCTCCCAAGCTTTGGAATTCATTACCTTCTGAGCTCAGAAATATCGAATCATTTAACCTTTAAATGTAAACTTAAAACACATCTGTTTAAAATGGCTTTTTCTTTATGATTACAGTGGCTTTGTTTGGTTTTAATTTTTATATCTTCTGTTTTTTTTCTGATGTTTTAAGATGTTTATAATGTGTCTTTTTATTTATTTGTTGTTTGTTCGGTGTCCTTAAGTTCTCAGAAAGGTGCCTTGCATAAATAAAATGCACTATTATTATTATTAAGCTGCATGTCTGTGGACTCTGGGAGGAAACCCACATGAACACGTGGAGAACGTATAAACTCCATGCAGGGAGGACTGGGGAATCAAACCCAAATCTCTTTGTTGTGAGGCAGCAGCACTTTTGCTACATTCCATTTACCCCTGAAGTCAGATGTTGGAGGTGGGAATGATGTCGCACTCAAGTTGACCAAGTCCCAGTAAAACATTCAGAAAACCAGTATGGATGTGTCCAGGAAAACCTTTGTTATAATTGCTCCATCGGAATAGCTAACAGTTGATAACAACATATTATGCAGTATTTTGCACATCCAAACACTGCAGCAACATAACCGTGGATAGAAGTTGAACAGTGCTGTGTGTATGTCTGATTTAATGAGACAAAAACAGACAAAAGTACTAATAAATAATATAATATTACAGCTTTTCCTAAAATTTGCAGTTGGAAATCTGACTTAAGGAGGAAATTCCGACTCCCCAATTCAAATGGAACGCAGAATAACACTACACCTATCAGTGATCCCATTTTAGATAGATAGATAGATAGATAGATAGATAGAAGGCACTATATGATAGATAGATAGATAGATAGATAGATAGATAGATAGATAGATAGATAGATAGATAGATAGATAGATGTGAAAGGCAATATAAGATAGATAGATAGATAGATAGATAGATAGATAGATAGATAGATAGATAGATAGATAGATAGATACAGTGGTGTGAAAAACTATTTGCCCCCTTCCTGATTTCTTATTCTTTTGCATGTTTGTCACACAAAATGTTTCTGATCATCAAACACATTTAACCATTAGTCAAATATAACACAAGTAAACACAAAATGCAGTTTTTAAATGATGGTTTTATTATTTAGGAGAAAAAATCCAAACCTACATGGCCCTGTGTGAAAACGTAATTGCCCCCTGAACCTAATAACTGGTTGGGCCACCCTTAGCAGCAATAACTGCAATCAAGCGTTTGCGATAACTTGCAATGAGTCTTTTACGGCGCTCTGGAGGAATTTTGGCCCACTCATCTTTGCAGAATTGTTGTAATTCAGCTTTATTTGAGGGTTTTCTAGCATGAACCGCCTTTTTAAGGTCACGCCATAGCATCTCAATTGGATTCAGGTCAGGACTTTGACTAGGCCACTCCAAAGTCTTCATTTTGTTTTTCTTCAGCCATTCAGAGGTGGATTTGCTGGTGTGTTTTGGGTCATTGTCCTGTTGCAGCACCCAAGATCGCTTCAGCTTGAGTTGACGAACAGATGGCGGACATTCTCCTTCAGGATTTTTGGTAGACAGTAGAATTCATGGTTCCATCTATCACAGCAAGCCTTCCAGGTCCTGAAGCAGCAAAACAACCCCAGACCATCACACTACCATCACCATATTTTACTGTTGGTATGATGTTCCTTTTCTGAAATGCTGTGTTCCTTTACGCCAGATGTAACGGGACATTTGTCTTCCAAAAGTTCAACTTTTGTCTCATCAGTCCACAAGGTATTTTCCCAAAAGTCTTGGCAATCATTGAGATGTTTCTTAGCAAAATTGAGAGGAGCCCTAATATTCTTTTTGCTTAACAATGGTTTGCGTCTTGGAAATCTGCCATGCAGGCCGTTTTTGCCCAGTCTCTTTCTTATGGTGGAGTCGTGAACACTGACCTTAATTGAGGCAAGTGAGGCCTGCAGTTCTTTAGACGTTGTCCTGGGGTCTTTTGTGACCTCTCGGATGAGTCGTCTCTGCGCTCTTGGGGTCATTTTGGTCGGCCGGCCACTCCTGGGAAGGTTCACCACTGTTCCATGTTTTTGCCATTTGTGGATAATGGCTCTCACTGAGGTTCGCTGGAGTCCCAAAGCTTTAGAAATGGCTTTATAACCTTTACCAGACTGATAGATCTCAATTACTTCTGTTCTCATTTGTTCCTGAATTTCTTTGGATCTTGGCATGATGTCTAGCTTTTGAGGTGCTTTTGGTCTACTTCTCTGTGTCAGGCAGCTCCTATTTAGGTGATTTCTTGATTGAAACAGGTGTGGCAGTAATCAGGCCTGGTGGGGGCTACGGAAATTGAACTCAGGTGTGATACACCACAGTTAGGTTCTTTTTTAACAAGGGGGCTATTACTTTTTCACACAGGGCCATGTAGGTTTGGATTTTTTTCTCCTAAATAATAAAAACCATCATTTAAAAACTGCATTTTGTGTTTACTTGTGTTATATTTGACTAATGGTTAAATGTGTTTGATGATCAGAAACATTTTGTGTGACAAACATGCAAAAGAATAAGAAATCAGGAAGGGGGCAAATAGTTTTTCACACCACTATAGATAGATAGATAGATAGATAGAAGGCACTATATGATAGATAGATAGATAGATAGATAGATAGATAGATAGATAGATAGATAGATAGATAGATAGATAGATAGAAGGCACTATATGATAGATAGATAGATGTGAAAGGCACTATCAGATAGATAGATAGATAGATAGATAGATAGATAGATAGATAGATAGATAGATAGATAGAAGGCACTATATGATAGATAGATAGATGTGAAAGGCACTATAAGATAGATAGACAGGAGTTTGCTTAGTGTCCATCGCTCTGCCACAGATGTTAAACTGTCCAGCTTTATTCCTACAATAGAGCCTGCCTTCTTAACAAGTTTGTCCAGGTGTGAGACGTCCTTCTTCTTTATGCTGCCTCCCCAGCACTCGCCACGATGATGTTAAGCCTTATTATTTATTTATTATTTTATACATATTTCATGTTACTACGTTTGATAATTTTGTAATACAATGTCCAAACCAACACAATCTTGCCTCTCTGACTTTGTCTCCCAACCATCCAACCATTAGTCACTAGTAGAGCTATTAAAATCTTAAAAATAAAGGTGCCAGAGTGGTTCTTCAGAGTGATGCTATAAGGCAAGGGAGCTCAACGTTGGTCGTGAAGGGCCGCAGTGGCTGCTGGCTTTTATTCCAATCCAGTTGCTGAATCAGAAAACAATTCTTGTCAATAGCAGGCATTTAACTTCATGGCTTGTTAATGTTTTAACTCTGCAATGTCAGGTCGTTCTTAAATCATAGATTTTTTCCCTTCCTAATGATATCTTCTGAATGATTTGAAGTCTAAAACAAACAAGTAATTTTCCATTCTTCACTTTCTTTTGAATTTTCTTCTCAGTACTTTATTAAACCAGATAATGTCCAATGAACACACATAGGTGTAACTGGAAACAAGCTAAATGGAGAACTGCAGGTTCCTTTGTCATTTGCATCTTATTGCTAATGAGAAGCAATTCAAAACAGGGAATTGAGCTATTTAAGATTAAAACAAGCAATTAAGGGTACAGAATCTTAACAAGCGAGACAACTAAAATAAAGCAGAAAAATGTCACTTGAGCAATATATACTTCATCAGCAATGAATGACTTGTCATGAAATAATTGGGCCTGAAGAAAAACATGCACTCACTGTAGGCCTCCAGGACCGACGTTACTCACCCCTAATTTAAAGGGTCTGAGTCTTATACAGCAAATCAATTAAAAGAAGTTAATTAGCAGCAAAAAAACAGTCACTAATTAAGAAAATGGTTGGAATGAAATGAGACAATGATGACCTCCAGAATCAGAGTCGAGCACCCTTGGTTTCCCAAGAGAAGCATCTAAAGAAGGATCTA
Organism: Polypterus senegalus; assembly: GCF_016835505.1. NCBI lineage: Eukaryota > Metazoa > Chordata > Cladistia > Polypteriformes > Polypteridae > Polypterus > Polypterus senegalus. The sequence continues at coordinate 182,639,715 of NC_053159.1, forward strand.
GAAAGATCAGTTTTTTTATTTAGACCCTTAACAGGTACCAACAACAGCCATGAACAGGTTTGTGAAATACAAAAGCATTCATGATTTTTAAAAGACTCTTGCAGCATACAATATCATGAGTTAAGTTCTGGTTTTCTTGATTTATTAGTATCCTGCTAGGTCACCTGCTACGCATTTAAGATTTCTGTTTTGTCCACATATTAGGAAGCTTTTGAAAGCCCAAAGACCCAATCTCCTATGTGAAGAACCCGTCCCAAAATGAAATGGTTCTTAGTGAAGCAACAGTTCTACGAGGAACCACACAAATCAAGTGCCTTTACACAGCCAATATTTTTAAGAGGGTACCTCTATTTATCTCATAACTAAAGGTATCCTAATTCTCTATTTATTAAATTGTAATAGTAAAAAAACTTGCATTATACCTGAGAACTTGCAAAGGCACTCTGCACCTGCACTCAGTGAAAAGCACTAAACAAAAATAAACTGAATTGAATTGACTGTAAATTGGCATCAGTTGAGTGTGGGCTTGTGCGTTAGAAAATTGTATACCGCTTTATACCTTATTATTTAACAGAAAACAATGCAATCTGTCTAACAGTTCATTTTCTAGCTAACTGACTCCTTTAATAGAAACATTATAGAGAAGTAACTGGGAATGTTTCATTACATGTTTGCTTATTGGGGATACAAATCTTCAATCAATTAGATAGATAGATAGATAGATAGATAGATAGATAGATAGATAGATAGATAGATAGATAGAAAATACATTATATGATAGATAGATAGATAGATATATAGATCAATATGAAAGGCACTATATAATAGATAGATAGATAGATAGATAGATAGATAGATAGATAGATAGATAGATAGATAGATAGATCAACAACAACAACAACATTTATTTATATAGCGCATTTTCATACAAACAGTAGCTCAAAGTGCTTTACGTAATGAAAAGAATAGAAAAATAAAAGACACAGTAAGAAAATACAATAAGTCAACATTAATTAACATAGAATAAGAGTAAGGTCCAATGGCCAGGGTGGACAGAAAAAAATAAAAAAAATAAAATCTGTATGGATTCCAGACCATGAGACCATCCAGTCCCCTCTGGGCATTCTACCTAACATAAATGAAACAGTCCTCTTTGGATTTAGGGTTCTCACGGAAGGACTTGATGATGATGGTCACGTAGACTTCTGGCTTTTGATCCATCCATAATTGTTGGAACATCATGATGCTTTGACTAGATGGTAGTGGCCTAAAAAACAGAAGAGAGAGTAGGGGTCAGTACAGATTTTAGAGCCACCATGAATAGTTATTATGATGAATTGAACATACAGAGCATCAGTGTTGTATATGATTGTTTAATGATGCTTTTGTCCATTGCTTTATGTTCGGATGTTGATTGCTATGGTCTGCGTCTTTTGAGACATATGGCTGCTGGAGGGAAGGGTGTGGTTTAAAAGGCACGCTGTATGGGAAGTTAAAAAACAGGGTTAACAATAAACAAAATTTTAAATGTTATTCTGAGTGTGTCACTACTACAATCTAGAGAACACTACAATCAGGATTAAGTTAAAGTGAAGTTATAAAAGAAGGCACTATATGAGTGATAGATAGATAGATAGATAGATAGATAGATAGATAGATAGATAGATAGATAGATAGATAGATAGATAGATAGATAGATAGATAGATAGATAGATAGATAGATAGATACTTTATTTTACTTTCGTTGGCATTCAAAACTTTACAGAAGGTCAACAGAAATATAAATATTATAATAAACCACAACCCCCAAAACCCCCCCACTCAACACACAAGTGGTCCTGGCTTGGATAATACGAGAGTTGCTGCTGAAAGCTTCTAGGTGACAACAGGATATGTTCATATCTGTTCAGTTGTACCACAGGTTTACATTTAAAGGTGTTAACATTTGAATAGTGTAGTTCCAGCTTATTGTGTTCACAAATGGTTCATGCTAATAGAAGTGTGTTCCTGTTAAAGTTACCCTGGTTAAAGTCACCAGCATTCTAGGGTTAGTAACAGAGTGAATCATATATGTTGCTGTAGTAAAAAAAAACATGGACAATGTAACTTATCTCCCTAGGTGGTAACATGGATGAATTTAGTCAGTGTTTCAATGTCTGGATAATTTCAATTGCAATGTACTTGCTTTTTAACCATTGGTCATTCACATAAATCTCCAGTCCCCTTCCTGCCTTTTCCATTCCATCTGATTGAATCAGAAGAAACCTGTCCGGAATTAAATAGCATCTGAAATAAGACATTTAAGTCAGTCCTCTGCAGTACCCCAAACACCTCATATATACCACTTCATGAAATTAATATTTTATACTGATTTGTATTTTAATATTAACTTTTTTAAGATTGCCTCTTACAAAATTGTTGCTGGGCTTTAATGTGGCAAACAGTCTCTTTCACTTTTATACAATAATTGCCCGGTTGCACCCACTGTTCACTCTACGACTGTCTGGTAAATAGTTTGGGGTCATCAAGATCAGGATTATTAGATTTCACAAAAGTACTTATCAACAAGATATGAGGTTCATAAACTTCCTGCTCTTAAGATTCATCTACAGAACATTTTTTGACGAATGTGTTTAATTGTGTTTAAGGTAAATTGGTTGTTGGAGTGCTTTGGGTAATAATGTAATGGGTAATCACTGCTATGCTTGCATTGGGTATTTTTATTGTTTATATTAATAAGCATCACCAAGACAAATTCTATGTAACTGTTTATAGTAATTGTTAAAGCAATATTTACTATAATACTTTTCAGAGAGTCATTGTTATTATCTCCAGTTTAGCAGCCATTTTCCAGGTTTACCAATGTTAGGTGATCATCCAACCTACCAAGATAATCCTTTTCTTTAAATCTCAACAATCCTAAGCATCATTTAGGGTAGGTCTCATTTGTTAGAAGTCTTCACACTCCCTCTGGGCCTTCACCCAATCATCCTCTACCCTATAGCTTCACATGTACCTAAACCATCTTAGGTACAGTCCACACTACTATGGTTTTGTTTAAATACACAGACATTAGTCTTTGTTCTTGCCACATTCCAACATAGTGGATACAGAACAGCTGTTTTCCTTGTTGTATTGCTTATCTGAATGCATGTAAATAGCATTTTGTAATGTCTGAATGCTGCACACTTGTGAAAAAGGCAAACAGTTTACCTGTCACTACAGTGTTGTGATAAATTCTGTGGCTGGTAGCATTACCACACCTTCAAGGATTTTTCTGCGCAAAGTGGGAATGCCCGGTGTAAGTGAACATCTACATCATATTCATTTTCAGTCTTTTTAGTGTGAACAGGGATACTTTCATGAACAATGTGAAAACACTAGTATTGACGGAGATTGTTTTGGTTTAATAATGCAGCTTTTAAATGAAAATGTCAAGTATAGACATACAGTAGCCTTAGTCCCAAAGGTATCACGTCCTAGTGAGCTGAATGACTTCCGGCCTGTTGCTCTGACATCACATCTGATGAAGACCATGGAGCGGCTGCTGCTTCACCACCTGAGGCCACAGGTCCGCCACGCCCTCGACCCTCTGCAGTTCGCATACCAGGAGAAGGTGGGAGCGGAGGATGCCATCATCTATATGCTTCATCGATCCCTCTCCCACCTGGACAGAGGCAGTGGTGCTGTAAGAATTATGTTTTTGGACTTCTCTAGCGCCTTCAACACCATCCAACCACTGCTCCTTAGGGATAAGCTGACTGAGATGGGAGTAGACTCACACTTGGTAGCATGGATTGTGGACTATCTTACAGACAGACCTCAATATGTGCGTCTTGGGAACTGCAGGTCTGACATTGTGTGCAGCAATACAGGGCCGCCACAGGGGACTGTACTTTCTCCGGTCCTGTTCAATCTATATACATCAGACTTCCAATATGACTCAGAGTCCTGCCATGTGCAAAAGTTCGCTGATGACACTGCTATTGTGGGCTGCATCAGGAGTGGGCAGGAGGAGGAGTACAGAAAGTTAATCAAAGACTTTGTTAAATGGTGCGACTCAAACCACTTACACCTTAACACCAGCAAGACCAAGGAGCTGGTGGTGGATTTTAGAAGGCCTAGGCCCCTCATGGACCCTGTGATCATCAGAGGTGACTGTGTGCAGAGGGTGCAGACCTTTAAATATCTGGGAGTGCAGCTGGATGACAAATTGGACTGGACTGCCAATACTGATGCTCTATGTAAGAAAGGTCAAAGCAGACTATACTTTCTGAGAAGGTTGGCATCCTTCAACATCTGCAGTAAGATGCTGCAGATGTTCTACCAGACGGTTGTGGCGAGTTCCCTCTTCTACGCGGTGGTGTGCTGGGGTGGTAGCATAAAGATGAAAGACGCCTCACGCCTGGACAAACTTGTTAAGAAGGCAGGCTCTATTGTAGGAGTAAAGTTGGACAGTTTAACATCTGTGGCAGAGCGACGGGAATTAAGCAAACTCCTGTCAATCATGAAGAATCCACTGCATCCACTTAACAGTGTCATCTCCAGGCAGAGGAGTAGCTTCAGTGACAGACTTTTGTCACCGTCCTGCACCACTGACAGACTGAGGAGATCGTTCCTCCCCCACACTATGCGACTCTTCAATTCCACCCGGGGGAGTAAATGCGAACATTAATTTTATTTTAATTTTTTCATTTTTATTACTATTTAATTTAATATTGTTTCTTTGTATCAGTATACTGCTGCTGGATTATGTGAATTTCCCCTTGGGATTAATAAAGTATCTATCTATCTATCTATCTATCTATCTATCTATCTATCTATCTATCTATCTATCTATCTATCTATCTATCTATCTATCTAGTCTCCTTTTTCTCAGCACAGCCTCTATCACCTCCACCCAACTGTTTCTCTTAACTTCTCATTTGTCTTTCTCTCACTCCATGACATTCTACATATTCATCTGATCATTCTCATCTCTGTTCTTTCCATCTTTGCTTCATTTTGCACCTTCATTGGCCAAGTTTTACACCCATGGAGCATACTACTCCTTCTACAGCCATTATAAATGTTTCCCTCAATGCCACCAACGCTCCTTTAGAAATCAGAATGGCAGACTGATCCCACCCTTGCCATCACTACTTTGCCTATTCGCTTCCTGGTACTCAACCTGTCACTCAAGAAGCAGAACAAACCTAAGTTCTCCAAAACAACTCCATTGCTGATATCTAAATTTACACTTATTACACATACACATACTGCATTCACCATTATTGTTTAAGTAACACATGTTTATTATAAAGGGTTAGATTAGCTAAATACATTTTATTCAAAAAAGAATATTTTAATATCTATACTTATGGTTTACACCAATGATTCTGAAGTCTTTCCATTGCTCCCATGAGCTTCTACTGTATATTAGGATTCACTTGAACCCTCCTATATTGTAAGTTTGCCATGCTTATCTGTATTTTTGTACTCAATTACTTTTACCATGAACACAACATCAGCAACAAAAAAACACATAATCTTATGTGGTGCTTTAGGGAACAGTGTATATAATCAGTGGGTTAGAAAATGGATTGATGAATGGATGTCCTATGTAGGGTGTAGTATCTCACTGATGTGGCTCCATGTATCCCACAGTCTAAACAGCAAGGGTCAAATGTTGAGTGGGCAATTGCAAATTCCTGCTATTTATGAACATACGACCGTTCTACATATTAAAAGCCTCTCCACAATGAGAACACACTTCTAGCTTTCCCTCGACAGCTTTCTATCGTTAATATTTAATTTGACACATAATGTACAAGTGATGTAATGCAATATGTCTTTGAATAAAATACCAGTATTCTTTAACAATAAACACTTGTTTTAAAAGTCATTATTACTACAATAATTAAAAGCAAAAATCTGAAAATACCTCATTATGCTACTTACTTTTATTAGTCCTTATTCAGCAGATACTTTTGCCCAAGGCAACTTCTGAAAAATCAATTTACATAAAACATGTTTTAGTAATTAGCTAGAAAGATGACCTAAGTGTTTACTTCTTTCACTATGACACAGTGTAGTGCACAGCACAAACAATCAATAATCAGCACATCACTGCTCTAAATGATAATCTAGACAGATATGTGATTTTTTTTTGTCTATAGTTTATTTGCATGTACAGTAGATTTCTTTTGCATTTAGCCACACATATATAATTATTCTCCCTTGTCCTATCAATTTAAGATTCTATTTGAGGTGTCAGTTAATCATTTTCTAACCCGCTTAGTCCTGAACAGCTTGTATAAGGCGCAAGGCAAGAAAAATCCCTGGACAGGACACACATACTCCAACCATACACTGTGGGCTATTTAGTATTACCAATCCATATGGAGGAAATGTAAACACAGATAAAATACAAACAAGAAATCTGAAATTTAGTCAAGAAGTCTGTTATATTCAATGTAATCAGAAAATATTCAGTCCCTTTCACTTTTTACAATTTGTTATGTTACAGCCTCATGCTTAAACCATTTAAACAGTTTTTTCCCCCTTATTAAGTAACACTCGTTAAACCAGAAAGACAAAGCAAAAAAAAGATATGCATTTTTTTCAAATGTATTAAAAATGAAAAAACTGAAATAGCACATTGATATAATTATAAAGACCCTTTACTCAGTAGTTTGTTCAAACAGCTTTGGTAGCAATTATGGCCTGGAGTCTTCTTTGATCTGATGCAACAAGCTTTACACATCTGGATTTTGGAGATTTTCATTCCATTCACCTCTGCAGATCCTCTTGAGGTCTGTCTGGTTGGTTGAAGACCATCAGTGTTATAAGATGCACTCTGGACCCCCTGAAGGTAGTAGTGAAGGAGAGAATTAAAACAAAAGCAGAGTGCCATTATGAACAATACTGCATTTCCTCTCTATGACACACAAACATGGAGTACTTTCAGCCAACAAATTATTCAGCAGGAGTGTATCAAGAAACGCCACTGGGGGTCATTTATACCATCAGCGATACATCTGCATAATGCCTAGCTGTGACTGTGACAGCATAGTCAGAAACTTGCTTTTTAATATTCTTGCTTTATAGTCATTTTGGTGTGTGTATGTTTATTTATTTACCTATTTATATATTTAAAGAGCTTCTGTAAAAGCCAAATGATCTATCTATCTATCTATCTATCTATCTATCTATCTATCTATCTATCTATCTATTTGGTATATAATGCCTTTCACATCTATCTATCTATCTATCTATCTATCTATCTATCTATCTATCTATCTATCTATCTATCTATCTATCTGGTATATAATGCCTTTCACATCTATCTATCTATCTATCTATCTATCTATCTATCTATCTATCTATCTATCTATCTATCTATCTATCTATCCAGCTCTCCAGAGATGTTCATATGGGTTCAAGCCAAGGTTCTGATTAGGCCACTCAGGAAAACTCCCAGAATTGATCCTAAGCCAGTCATACAAAACAGAGGTGTTTATTTGGGTTCAACTTCGGCGTCTAACTGGGCCACTCAAAACAATTCCCAGAATTGCCAGTGAGCCACTCACACAAAATACAATTTTTTTTTAATTCTCAGCTTCTTGATAAATGTGCAATATCTTGTCAAGAATTGATGTGTATTGTATGTTTCTTGACTTTTAAATGTCACCTTGGTTTATGGAAACATGGTCTAAATCTTGGCCTTGTCACATGTGTAGTCTTTGTGGGGATTTTCCTCCTGTATTGAAAAAATGTTACGTTAGTTGGCACCCTTTAAATGGCCCTGTTGTGATTGACTTAGTGCATTTCCATAATTTCATGGATTTCAGTATAGCTAATTCTTCTTTTTTTTCTTTCAGTTGCTCCCGTTAGATTAGGGGTTGCCACAGCAGTTCATCTTTTTCTATATCTTCCTGTCTTTTGCATCTTGCGCTGTTACACCCATCAGCTGCATGTCCTCTCTCATCACATCCATAAATATTCTCTTAGGCCTTCACCTTTTCCTCTTCCTTGGCAGCTCTTTCATTATCATTCTTTTCCCAGTATACCCAGCATCTCTCCGCTGCACATGTCCAAACCAACGCAATCTCACCTCTCTGACTTTGTTTCCCAACCTTCCAACCTGAGCTGACCCTCTAATGTCCTCATTTCTAATCCTGTCCATCCTTTTCACACCCAATGCAAACCTTAGCATCTTTAACTCTGCCACCTCCAGTTCTGTCTCCTGCTTTCTGGTCAGTGTCACCGTCTCCAAACCATAAAACATAGCTGTTCTCACCACCACCCTGTAGACCTTCCCTTTCACTCTTGCTGATAACCGTTTGACACAAATCACTCCTGACACTCTTCTCCACTCATTCCATCCTGCCTGCAGTATCTTCTTCACAATCCCTGTTACTCTGTACTGTTGATCCCAAGTATTTAAACTCATCCACCTTCACCAGCTCTACTCCCTGCATCCTCATCATTCCACTGACCTTCCTCTCATTCATACATGTATTCTGTCTTGATCCTACTGACCTTCATTCCTCTCTTCTCTAGAGCAGATTTCCACCTCTCCAGGGTCTCCTCAACCTGCTCCCTACTCTCGCTACAGATCACAATGACAACATCATAGTCCACGGGGACTCCTGTCTAATCTCATCTGTCAACCTGTCCATCAACATTTCAAATAAGAAAGGGCTCAGAGCCGATCCCTGATGTAATCCCACCTCCATCACTCCTACTGCAGATCTCACCACTGTCACACTTCCTACATACATATCCTGTACAACTCTTACATACTTCTCTGCCACTCCCAACTTCCTCGTACAATACCACAACTCTTCTCGAGGCACTCTGTCGTCTGCTTTCTCCAGGTCCACAAAGACGCAATGCAACTCCTTCTGGCCTTCTCTAAACTTCTCCATTAACACCCTCAGAACAAACATTGCATCTGTGGTGCTCTTTCTTGGCAAGAAACCATCCTGCTGCTCACTAATCATCACCTCCCTTCTTAACCTAGCTTATGACTACTCTCCCATAACTTCATGCTGTGGCTCATCAATGTTATCCTCCTGTAATTACTACAGCTCTGCATGTCCCCCTTATTCTTAAATATCGGTACCAGTACACCTCTTCTCCACTCCTCAGGCATCCACTCACTTTCCAAGATTCCATTAAACAATCTGGTTAAAAAGCTCCACTGCCATCTCTACTAACCTCCATGCTTCCACAGGTATGTCATTTGGACCAACAGCCTTTTCATTCTTCATCCTCTTCATAGCTGTCCTTACTTTCTCCAAGTTCCCTTCCAGATTCACTATCTCCACATCATCCTTCCTTCTCTCTCTCTCATTCTCTTCATTCATCAGCCTCTCAAAGTACTCTTTCCATCTGCTCAACACACCCTCCTCACTTGTGAGTACGTTACCATCTTCATCCTTTATTACCCTAACCTGCTGCTCATCTTTCCCAGCTCGGTCCCTTTGTGTAGCCAGTTGGTCCTTTTCTCCCTCTTTAGTGTCCAGCCTCTTATACAACTCATCATATGCCTTTTCTTTAGCCTTCGCCACCTCTCTCTTCACCTTACCCCTTATCTCCTTGTACTCTTGTCTACTTTCTGCATCTCTCTGACTATCCCACTTCTTCACCATCCTCTTCCTCTGTATACTCTCCTGTACTTCCCCATTCCAAGAACAGGTTTCCTTTTCCTCTTCACTCTGTCCAGATGTCATGCCAAACACCCTTCTAGCTGTCACCCTTACTACTTCTGCTGTAGTTGCCCAGCTGTCTAGCAACTCTTCACTGACACCCAGTGCCTTTCTTACTTCCTCCCTAAACTCAATCTTGTAGTCTTCCTTTTTCAACTTCCACCATTTGATCCTTGGCTCTGCCCTCACTCTCCTCCTCTTCTTGATCGCCACTGTCATACTACAGACCACCATCCTATGCTGCCTAACTATGCTTTCCCCTGCCACCACTTTCCAGTCTCCAATCTCCTTCAGACTGATCCTCCTGTATAGCATGTAATTTACCTGTGTGCTTCTTCCTCCACTCTTGTATGTCAACCTATGTTCCTCCCTCTTCTTAAAATACATTGTGGCAGAACAGCTTGGTTGGCACCGACCCGACACAAACTGACACTGGAGGCACAGGTGAAAATGAAGATTTTATTTTTCTTTCGCTGGGGGATCACGACTTCCCCGTGTCCCTCAGCTACAGCAAAATCTCAAAACACACCAAACAAAAATGCCAGCACACTTTTCTTCTTCCTCCTCCTTCTCCTCCACTCCTCCCAGGCAGCTTTGTCCTCCTCCTCCTGACTCTGGCGCCCTGAGTAGTGGCCGCAGGCTCCTTTTATTGCTGTCCCGGAAGTGCTATTAGGCTGCACTTCCGGGTGTGGCTGCATTCCAGCCCACACAGGCTCATTAAGCCGTGCAGCTCTTGCCAGTGGTGGCCATGGAGCCCAACAGGTCTGAGCCCTGAAGTCCCACGGCTGTGGACCCGATGTAAACCAGGTGGGCTGCTACCACACGTTCCGCGGGATGTAGTGTGCATCTCATGGCTGCTCTCCCGGTCCCAGTGTCAAAGGGGCATCCCCAGCCATCTGCCACAACATGTTCACACAGCCATTACCATCCTTTTTGCAAAATCCACTACCATCAGACCTTCATTCATCTCCTTGATACCATACTTACCCATAACCTCCTCATTTCCTCTGTTCCTTTCACCAGCATGTCCATTGAAACCCGCTCCGATCACCACTTTCTGTCCCTTGGGTACACTGTCCATCACTTCATCCAACTCACTCCAGAAATCTTCTCTCTCATCCATTGCACACCCAACTTGCGCAGCATATGCACTAACAACATTCATCATCACACCTCCAATTTCCAGCTTCATAATCATTAACTTGTGAAATTCACAGATGATACTAACATAGAGGGATTTTCAGATATTGAAGAGGCAACAAAAATAATTCAAGAAGCCTTAGACAATCAGCAAAACTGGAAAAACACTTGGAAAATGCAATTTCATGTGGAAAAGTGCAATGAACTACAGTATATGTGGGCATAAGGAACATCAATTAAAAATAAAAGCTGGAGGTCACTGTCATACAGGAAGCAACATCTGAAAAAGGATTTACAGGTATATGTTGACACATTTTCATCAGCTAAGCAATGTGCAGAAGCTATTTAAAAGGCAAATAAAATTTCAAGTTATATTTTAAAAACTTGTGAATATAAATTACACAATATTAATTTATGGGTAGCGCTGTTGCCTCGCAGTTAGGAGACCCATGTTCACTTCCCGGGTTCTCCCTGCGTGGAGTTTGCATGTTCTCCCCGTGTCTGCGTGGGTTTCCTCCCACAATCCAAAGACATGCCGGTTAGGTGGATTGGCGATTCCAAATTGGCCCAAGTGTGTGCTTATGTGTGTCCTGCGGTGGGTTGGCACCCTGCCCAGGATTGCTTCCTGTGTTGGCTGGGATTGGCTCCAGCAGACCCCCGTGACCCTGTGTTCGGATTCAGTGGGTTGGAAAATGGATGGATGGATACTAATTTACCGCTGATACCACATCTGGGGGGAAGTGCATTTAGGACTGAGGCCACGAAGCACTTTTTTTTTTCAAAGATTTGTGGGAATCTGAAACAAACTAGCTAGATACATGCTTGAAGCAGAAATCTAGACAACCTTTAAGAATGATCTTGATGAAATATTGGGACAGCTTGGCTATTGGCTAAACAAATGCATTTCATGTACTGAATGGTCTCCTCTCATTTGTCTGATTTCTTATATTTTGTGATGGGCTGAACAGCTTGCATAGTGCGCAAGGCAGGGAAAAACCCTGGACAGGGCGTCAGTCCATCACAAACACACACATACACCAACAATACACTATGGCTTATTTAGCACTACCAATCCATCTGGAGCAAATGTAAACACAGATAAAATACGAAACAAGAAATCTGAAGGTTAGTCACAAAGTCTCATATATTTAGTGCAATCAGAAAATATTCAGTCTTCTTCACTTTTTACAGTTGGTTATGTTACAGACTCATGCTTAAACCATTTAAACTAATTTTCTCCTATATTAAACAACACTCAACACAGCAGAACGACAAATATATTAAAAATAAAAAATATATATATATATCACATTGACACAGTTATTCAAACTCTTTACTCAGTGCTTTGTTCAAGCAGCTTTGGTAGCTAGAGTAAATAATTCACTGCTGAGATGACATCTGGGGGAAGTGCATTTAGGACTGAAGCCAGGAAGTACTTCTTTTATCAAAGATTTGTGGGAATCTGAAACAAACTACCTAGATATGTTTATTTAAGCAGAAAGTTTGACAACCTTTAAGAATGATCTTAATGAAATACCGGGACAGCTTGGCTATTGGTTAAAAAATACTTTTGATGTACTAAATGGTCTCCTCTGGTTTGTCTGATTTCTTATGTTTTGTGATGGGCTGGTGCCCATTCTTGCCTTGTGCCTGATGACTGCTGGGATTGACTCCAGATTCCTCACAACCCTACCTTGGATAAGAAGGTTTAGAAAGTGCAATGCCGACTCTAGTTGTTTTGCTGCCATAGACAAAAGTGAAATATCATGCACAGACCACAGAGTCTTGGAGGCGATTGCTGTACATACTACTGCAGAAAAACGGGAGTGGTCCTCTTTGAAGAATCACTTCCGCATGGAAAAGGGTGGGTGGGGGTTAGGGCTTTATTTTCACATGAGCTATACATTCATATTGTATCAAAGGATGTTGTGTCAGATCAAAGAGATCGTGGGGGGTCCTATTTGGAAAGTCACAATAGTCAGACATGTATTCTTTCAGAACGAGAGGTTTGGGAGGCAAACGTTGCATGGCAGGAAAATCAGGAGCTGGGCATCTATTAGAGATTGACAAAATGCCACCTCCAAAAAACTTTTCCAGTCAAGGTGACCAGCCTAGTTCACCTACATGACAGAGCCGGCAATGATGAAAACGGGTGGATGGTTGGACGTCAGTACCTGTGGGAAGTAAAGATTTGCAAATGTTTCACAGTCTGTGTGTTTACATACATCTTGTTATGACTCTGAACAAATCCAAATTGTTTTATGTGATATCATCTACTGTTGAATTCTGCTCTGTACTTTTGTAATAATTTTATTTTACTACTAGCTGTGTAATACCGTGCTGTAAAAAGCCCGGGGGTCCTAGAAACTATTGAAATTGTCCGAAAAAATAAATGAAATGTAGAGATGTCAGATAATTGAAAGGTACTACTATGGGGATCTCTCTCCTATGAGGACTCGGTTTGCTGACGTGCTCGCCTCGCTTCTGCATAAAAGTGATAGCGTTTTGCCGATGTTAGCAGCTAAGCGACTTTGTCTTTCTTCTGAAGTTTCATTTTGCTGAGGTGCTGGCCCTGCTTGTGTTATGAGCAACTACGCGGGATTTCTGTTTCCTCGGAGGTGGAGCCCTTACCCGGACTCCACCTCTCACTTCCAGGCCGGACAGACAAGACACACACACTTCCCCGCGTCGACTTTTATATAAAGGGTGCGGCAGAAATAACTCCCACATTTCAAAACGAGGATTGGAAAAAAAATGGTACAAGGTATCACCAAAAACTTTTTATTTCCCAAATGTAGATATAGAAAAGTTTTTTTACTTTTAAGTTTAAAAAATTATATCATCCAAATGGTGGCCTTGACGACTGATACACATTTGGAGCCGTTCTTGGAAGTTTTCCATCACTCTTACTAGCATGTTGGGCTAAATTCCTTCAATTTCTTCTTGAATGGCCTCCTTTAGTTGGTCCAAGGACCGAGGACGATGTTTGAAAACCTTGGCCTTGAGGTACCCCCAGAGAAAAAAGTCACAGGGACTTAAATCAGGCAAGCGTGGTGGCCACGGAACTGCCTCGCATAAGGAGACCACTCGACCCAGGAACATCTCCTGCAAAAGATCCCATTACAGCAATCCATACATCTTCCCCAGTCTACTCGAGACTACTGGTGACAATTCCTGACCAATCATATCCTTGTATGGGTGTAAATGAAGGTCAGTATGCAAAATTCGCCTCACACTTCTTTCCGAACTCCGAAGAGCTGAGGCATGTTTCTGTGCTGAACGTGTTGGAGACAGCTCAAGTGAAGCCCTGACTTCAGCGATGTTTTCGGGTGTTCTCACATTTTTGGGACGTCCGGGTGGTTTTCTCTTCAGTGCAGATCCTGTTGCCCTTACTCTTTGAACCCACAGCAAAATAGTTTTCCGGTCTGGAACACTTTCATTAGCATGTAAACTGAACCGCGTGCGAAATGCCCTCTGCATCACAGATACAGATTCGCTATTTTTGAAAAAAGCCTCCACTACAAAGCCTCGATGCTCATCCGACCACGGCATGGTGACGACTGACAACTTTATTATGTACTGTACTGTAGAGGGCATTTGGCATTGTATTGACCTCCTTCTTTTGACACCCACTGCACGCCCAACCTACCTGGAAAGGGGTCTCTCTTTGAACTGCCTTTCCCAAGGTTTCTTCCATTTTCCCTACAAGGTTTTTGGGAGTTTTTCCTTGTCTTCTCAGAGAGTCAAGGCTGGGGGGCTGTCAAGAGGCAGGGCCTGTTAAAGCCCACTGCGGCACTTCCTGTGTGATTTTGGGCTATACAAAAATAAATTGTATTGTATTGTATTGTACTGTACCTAATGGAACGGACCGCACCCATCTACCTGCTTTGGGAACCCCACAGTGATTTTTCGAAATGTGGGAATTATTTCTGCTGCACCCTGTATAAGATTATAAACTGCTCAAAAAAATTAAAGGAACAATTTGAAAACACATCAGATCTCAATGGGAAAAAGAAATCCTCCTGGATATCTACACTGATATAGACTGGGTAATGTGTTAGGAATGAAAGGATGCCACATCGTTTGATGGAAATGAAAATGATCAACCTACAGAGCCCTGAATTCAAAGACGCCCCAAAAATCAGAATGAAGAAATGATGTGGCAGGCTAGTCCATTTTGCCAAAATTGAATTGCAGCAACTCCAAATTGTACGCAGCACTTTGTATGGCCCCTGTGTTCTTGTATACATGCCTGACAACATCGGTGCATGCTTCTAATGAGATGACAGATGGTGTTGTGAGGGATCTCCTCCCAGATCTGGACCAGGGCACCACTGAGCTCCTGGACAGTCTGAGGCGCAACCTGGTGGCATTGGATGGACCAAAACATAATGTCCCAGAGGTGTTCTATTGGATTTAGGTCAGGAAAGTGTGGTGGCCAGTCAATGGTATCAATTCCTTCATCCTCCAGGAACTGCTTGCATACTCTCACCACATGAGGCCAGGAATTGTTGGTACAGTGGCTCCTGGTGCACGACATAGGGTCTGACAATGGGTCCAAGGATTTCATCCTGATACCTAATGGCAGCCAAGGTGCCTTTGTCAAGCCTGTAGCGGTCTGTGTGACCCTCCATGGATATGCCTCCCCAGACAATCATTAACCCACCACCAAACTGCTCATGCTGAATGATGTTACAGGCAGCATAATGTTCTCCGTGGCTTCTCCAGACCCTTTCACTTCTGTCACATGCTCAGGGTGAACCTGCTCTCATCTGTAAAAAGCACAGGGCACCAGTGGTGCATCTGCCAATTCTGGTATTCTATGGCGAATGCCAATCGAGCTGCATGCTGCGGGGCAGTGAGCTCAGGGCCCATTAGAGGACATGGAGAACTTGGGTCACCCTCATGAAGTCTTTCTGGTTGTTTGGTCAGAGACATTCACACCAGTGGCCTGCTGGAGGTCATTTTGTAGGGCTCTGGCAGTGCTCACCCTTTTCCTCCTTGCCCAAAGGAGCAGATACTAGTCCTGCTGATGGGTTATGGACCTTCTATGGCCCTCTCCAGCTCTCCTAGAGTAACTGCTTGTCTCCTAGAATCTCCTCCATGCCCTTGAGACTGTGCAGGGAGACACAGCAAACCTTCTGGCAATGACACGTATTGATGTGCCATCCTGGAGAAGTTGGACTACCTGTGCAACCTCTGTAGGGTCCAGGTATCGCCTCATGCTACCAGTAGTGACACAGACTGTAGCCAAATGCAAAACTAGTGAAGAAACAGTCAGAAAAGATGAGGAGGGAAAAATGTCAGTGGCCTCCACTTGTTAAACCATTCCTGTTTTGGGGGTCATCTCATTGTTGCCCCTCTAGTGCATCTGTTGTTAATTTCATTAACACCACAGCAGCTGAAACTGATTAACAACCCCCTCTGCTACTTAACTGACCAGATTAATATCCCATAAGTTTCATTGACTTTATGCTATACTCTGATTAAAAAGTGTTCCTTTAATTCTTTTGAGCAGTATATTATATTGAGGACTACTTGTGTTCTGTTTTGTATATTGTATTTACACCCCTTTTTTTGACACCCATTGCACACCCAACCTACATGGAAAGGGGTCTCTCTTTGAACTGCCTTTCCCAAAGTTTCTTCCATTTTTCCCCTACTAGTGTTTTTGGGAATTTTTGTCTTCTTAAGAGAATCAATGCTGGGGGGCTGTCTAAAGGCAGGGCCTGTTAAAGCCCATTGCGGCACTTCTTGTGTGATTTTTGGGCTACTATACAAAAATAAATTGCATTGTATTATACCAAAATATACTTCCAGCATTTTCCAAAAATGCTTTTTTTTATTAAAAAAATGTGAAGAGCCCTGGTTATTTTTTCTTACTTCTAGCTGGAGTGTTTTTTTTTTGTTATGCCCCATTGGCCATCCAACTTTACCTTTTACTGTATAACATTATTGTCCAATCATATTTCTTTATGTTTTATATATTAACTTACTTTTTATTTCATCATTGGGCTCCATTACTTGTTTGAAAATGTGCTATAGAAATAAATGTTGTTCTACTGAACTAGTCCCTTAATGCCTGTAGGTTGCTGTGATTAAAAAACACGGGCTTTATGCCATAATATAAAATGTAATAATTTCTACTTTATTGAAAACAAAACATAAAAGTTGATGCCAAGCTCTCTAGTGAGTTTCTGAACCTGAATAACATTGACTATAAATTAAAGTAACTTTATGAGAAATCTTATCAGAGCACCGTGATAAAATACCTCATCGCGCTAACCATCTTACTCGCAGACAGTCCGTCCAGCGTCCTTTACACCGATGCCTACAACGCGCTATAAACAGCGAGGCTTCACTTTCCACCGGAAGTTAAACCTCTGCTAACCCCGGAAGTTCTCGCTATAACTCTCTGTTTATGTCTTTGACGTTTCGCGCTCGTGCCCTGCGTGCTGCTTGGGGCGCTTTTAACCTTGGTGGCTTGTTTCAAAGGGACTGCAAAAGTTCTTCACCAACGTGCCTAAAACAAAACAACCGGTTGACGTAGGTCGTTACTCTGTCGGAAGCAAGTTCATCGATATGTCTCTGGCTGCAGAGGCGTTCGTCTCCCAGATAGCAGGTAATCCTCATTTGGGCGGACTTACTGTTTTAAGTTACATGTCAGTGCTGCGAGTAACGTTTAGCAGGTTTGTTCTTGAGAACTGTTACACGTGCGCCTAACTCTGCATTTATTTTAGCTTATTCTCAAAAACGAAGGAATGGTTACTTCAAAAAAAAAGTTGCGTCCCGTATTTGTTTAATTTTAACTAATTGCAAATATCCAGACTGTGAAGTGATTTTTTTTATAACTGTACTGTTTATTTAAAATTATTTTCGGAGTTTTCCATTTTTTTATTAATGGTCAAACAAGCTGAAATGGGAACGAACCAATGCAATGAATCATTTTGCAGACAGAACTTGAACTTGACCGTGAATAAGTCGCTATGTAACTAAAATGTATTATTATTAAGTCAACCCCAGTGTTTATTAATTAAGCATTAAGGGCCACCTAGGCAGTGTTTTTTTTCCTTAATTACAACACGTCTCCAAATGAGAAGCAAATTGACCTGTGCTGACTGTGTAGTTCTACTACTTTGTTCTCACGTACTCAAGACTGTTTCTTGTCAATTTTATTTTTTTCACATCTAGTTTATTCTTTATATATGCTCTACTAGCTGTGGTACGTGGCTTGACCCCGGGTATTTTGTAATTATTATAGTGCCGCTACTTAAACAGGTGTATCAGATGTACTGTGTAACTAAGTACTTTTCTTTATAGAGCAGGAGTCACCAACCTTTTTGAAACTGAGAGCTAATTCAAGGGTACTAAGTAATATGAAGGGCTACTTGTTGGATACAAACTTCCTCAATAACATAACTTTGCACGGTTCACTTTTAAATGATATTATTAATATATTGGAAAATTTCTTGGCTTTTCTGCCATGTTTATTTTTAGGGGGTAAAAACTCTGTCTAGCTCCCCATTGTAACTGCACCAGTTTGCTTGTATAATACGATACAATACAATGGTGCTGGGCGATATGACGATATATATCGTGGGGACGATAGAAAAGTGTCTATCGTCCTATTTCTCTTCTATCGTTTATAACCTAATTTTATCAATTACTAAAGATAATATTGCATTAAATAGGCTATGACAAATGAATGATAATGTCTTGTCGCTATGCAATGCATACTCTACCCTTTATATAAGTGATAATCAAGAATAAAAATGAACTTTTTCGCAAAGAAACTCCATCTTGTGGTTTTGTGACAGTTCAGTTAAATGTCACTTCAAAATAAAGTTGCAAAAAAAAGTATGCAATGATATTTTTGTCAAACTTTTCAGAGAATAACTGGAAACATACTTTATTGTGGGTGGTATATCGTGATATATATTGTTATTGTGATATAAAATAATCCATATCGTGATATATGATTTTTCCATATCGCCCAGCACTACAATACAACATTTATTTATATAGCACATTTTCATACAAAAAATGTAGCTCAAAGTGCTTTACATAATCCATCCATCCATTTTTCAACCCGTTGAACCCGAACACAGGGTCACAGGGGTCTGCTGGAGCCAATCTCAGCCAACACAGGGCACAAGGCAGTACCCAATCCCGGGCAGGGCGCCAACCCACCGCTGGACACACACACCCACACACCAAGCACACACTAGGGACAATTTAGAATCGCCAATCTACCTAACTGCATGTCTTTGGACTGTGGGAGGAAACCCACGCAGAACATGCAAACTCCATGCAGGGAGGACCCGGGAAGCGCACCCGGGTCTCCTAACTGCGAGGCAGCAGTGCTACCACTGCGCCACCATGCTGCCCTGCTTTACATAATGAAGAAAAAAAAAAAAAAAAAGACATAGTAGGAAATTAAAATAAGTCAACATTAAATAATATAGAATAAGTGTAAGGTCTGTTGGCCAGCAAAGAGTGAGATTGAGGATTGTCTTGCGCACATATTGAACTTTGACCACCGACTACCCTCCCCAATCTGCATCTAGTTAGCCAATAAAAGGTGTCATTTCACTAGACGTCTCGCTGCATTCACAATGGCTAACAGATACAACACCCTAGTACTGCAAGATGTACGGTAGTAATCAACAAAGAAATGCATATTATATTTGTCTTCAGTAATTTGAACTTTGGGATAGTTAAATAGTATTTGAAATAGTCTTTCCAAGAGTATATACAGCATTTTGCATTTTTTTGTACTTTCATCAGGGTTGTAATTTTAAATTAAGATATATACATATG
Organism: Polypterus senegalus; assembly: GCF_016835505.1. Lineage (NCBI taxonomy): Eukaryota > Metazoa > Chordata > Cladistia > Polypteriformes > Polypteridae > Polypterus > Polypterus senegalus. The sequence continues at coordinate 182,659,370 of NC_053159.1, forward strand.
CACTTTTAAATGTTTTTGACAAATGAAAAGCATACAACTTCTGAGAGGCAGTCTCTTCACCTTCCTTTCTCAACCCTTTTGGATGCTTAACTGTATCTTCTCCTGCAGTCACATTAGCTAAGTAGAAAAGTTAGTTGTGATGTTTGAAGCAGCTGGATGCAAGCTGCTGAAGTAAACACAAACAACTTTTATTTTATATGGCTGTGTTCTATAGTGAGCACCAAACCACAAACACTTTATAAACGCAGACGCGTTGTATAACGTTTTACATATACAGGGGTGTGAAAAACTATTTGCCCCCTTCCTGATTTCTTATTCTTTTGCATGTTTGTCGCACAAAATGTTTCTAAACATCAAACACATTTTACCATTAGTCAAATATAACACAAGTAAACACAAAATGCAGTTTTTAAATGATGGTTTTTATTATTTATAGAGAAAAAAAAATCCAAACCTACATGGCCCTGTGTGAAAAAGTAATTGCCCCCTGAACCTAATAACTGGTTGGGCCACCCTTAGCAGCAATAACTGCAATCAAGCGTTTGCGATAACTTGCAATGAGTCTTTTACAGCGCTCTGGAGGAATTTTGGCCCACTCATCTTTGCAGAATTGTTGTAATTCAGCTTTATTTGAGGGTTTTCTAGCATGAACCGCCTTTTTAAGGTCATGCCATAGCATCTCAATTGGATTCAGGTCAGGACTTTGACTAGGCCACTCCAAAGCCTTCATTTTGTTTTTCTTCAGCCATTCAGAGGTGGATTTGCTGGTGTGTTTTGGGTCATTGTCCTGTTGCAGCACCCAAGATCGCTTCAGCTTGAGTTGACGAACAGATGGCCGGACATTCTCCTTCAGGATTTTTGGTAGACAGTAGAATTCATGGTTCCATCTATCACAGCAAGCCTTCCAGGTCCTGACGCAGCAAAACAACCCCAGACCATCACACTACCACCACCATATTTTACTGTTGATATGATGTTCTTTTTCTGAAATGCTGTGTTCCTTTTACGCCAGATGTAACGGACATTTGCCTTCCAAAAAGTTCAACTTTTGTCTCATCATTCCACAAGGTATTTTCCCAAAAGTCTTGGCAATCATTGAGATGTTTCTTAGCAAAATTGAGACGAGCCCTAATGTTCTTTTGCTTAACAGTGGTTTGCCTTGGAAATCTGCCATGCAGGCCGTTTTGCCCAGTCTCTTTCTTATGGTGGAGTCGTGAACAGTGACCTTAATTGAGGCAAGTGAGGCCTACAGTTCTTTAGACGTTGTCCTGGGGTCTTTTGTGACCTCTCGGATGAGTCGTCTCTGTGCTCTTGGGGTAATTTTGGTCGGCCGGCCACTCCTGGGAAGGTTCACCACTGTTCCATGTTTTTGCCATTTGTGGATAATGGCTCTCACTGTGGTTCGCTGGAGTCCCAAAGCTTTAGAAATGGCTTTATAACCTTTACCAGACTGATAGATCTCAATTACTTCTGTTCTCATTTGTTCCTGAATTTCTTTGGATCTTGGCATGATGTCTAGCTTTTGAGGTGCTTTTGGTCTACTTCTCTGTGTCAGGCAGCTCCTATTTAAGTGATTTCTTGATTGAAACAGGTGTGGCAGTAATCAGGCCTGGTGGCTACGGAAATTGAACTCAGGTGTGATACACCACAGTTAGGTTATTTTTTAACAAGGGGGCAATTACTTTTTCACACAGGGCCATGTAGGTTTGGATTTTTTTTCTCCCTAAATAATAAAACCATCATTTAAAAACTGCATTTTGTGTTTACTTGTGTTATATTTGACTAATGGTTAAATGTGTTTGATGATCAGAAACATTTTGTGTGACAAACATGCAAAAGAATAAGAAATCAGGAAGGGGGCAAATAGTTTTTCACACCACTGTACGTTATATTTTACATGTTGCACATAGGCATGTTTAGATGTTGTCACTCTTTTTGATATTACAATCTTATTAATTGCATACTGCACATTGTCTTTTTTTATAGCACAACTAGCTGATTACCCAGTGGCTTCGCTCATTGAGTGCAGGGGGAAAAAAATAAAATGTAGTATTTGTAAAATAAGTTATTAAGTAGTAAAACATTTTGATAAAAGAATTTGAAGAACATTTAAGAAGCGTATAAATTATTAAACAGTAAAACATTTCCATAAGAGAATCTGAATGATATGTAAGAAGTGTATACATTATTAAACAGTAAAACATTAGCATTTAAGAAGTAAAGATACATTGAGTACTACTGCAATGGTTTTGGGTAAACTACCTGCTTGACAACCTTGCACTACGTGCCTGTGATTTAAGAGAAAAATTATTCTGAGAAATGTGGATGCTGCCCTTCCGTGCTGAACGGGCAGAAGGTCCAAACAATTCCCAAGTCCAATACTTTACATGAAGAGGTCGGTACATATTCTTAGATGTAAACTCTCCATCTTCTTAAAATAATTGATCACAAAAGCAACCTTGAATGTTGCGGGCTTTTAGTGTCCCGAACTCGCCTTAAGGGACAGTAAATAGCCGTGCACCGCAATTTACCAAGAGAGTCACACTTTGATGGCGCCAATTACACTCATTCGCAAAGATATCCACTCTTCAAGGAGCCAACGGGGCACTTGAAGTGTCTCACAATCAGTGCGAGAAGAGCGGACGCTGCCCAAAAACTGCGAACTGTCGAACCGGCAGGGCGGCCCGACATTCTGCACCTTCCAGCATCCGCTTTGTTGTCACAACCCCTCACCGCTGAAGGTGGTCTTCTATAGCTTGGCGCAGTTACAAAGTAGAAAGACGCAAAGCTGTTTTCTTCATCCCTTCTACTATCAAGTACTGGCAATTAAAAAAAAATAAATAAATAAAGTTAGAATGTGGCAGTTTCTGTGACAGTCACTTGGACGAATACTTTAAACTTCTCTGTCAGAACGTGCCTGGCGGTGGACGGCTCGGCGCTGGAGTCCAGAGAGGATGACGCGGGGCGCACTTCTATGGGATAGATTGGCGTGTTTGTGTTTACTTCTTTTCAATATCAGTAAAATAACTCTCATACAAACAATAACAATTTGTAAAGAAAATACAAATATAACAAACAAATTACAAACAAAGTAATTAGTTCCTGTATTATATGTTCTGTGGTCATACGTAATTTCCGTTTCACGTTTTTATACGCAATTTCCGTTTCAAAAGCAAAAAGAATTTTATATATGTAGATGTACTTGGTGTTTAGCGTCTTTTAATGTTGTGACAAGCTGGATGAGTGCAGGTGTTCTTAGGTAAAAATGTGGTGCACATCTGTCCACAGTACACTCTATATCTTAAAGTGAATGAAAGCACACTGGAACTATGTGTGAATAATACCAAAAGTACAGTAGTTTATTGGTAAGTGAAAACCATTTAGTACCATTGGTAGTAATGTCGTGTTATTAAAGTTGTGTGAGTAATATAGATTCTGTCAATTTTTTTGACCTGTAGTCTATGTCAGATTATCAGAAGCAGAATATCTTTATTGTCATTTTAACAAATACAATGAAATTAGGTGCAGTCCCTGCGGTATCAAAATATAAATAAATACAATTACAAAAGGATAAGAAGAAATAAGGTAGAATACAAACATTCAACATAAGACCTAATTGCACATGAACACTATTGCACAAGATGTCATCTATTGCACTGCTGCATTGGATGTGTTTTGGAGGCATTTAGCGCCCTAATAGCAACACGGTAGAAACTGTTTTTCAGCCTATTAGTCTTTGTTTTGATGCTCCTATATCTTTTGCCTGATGGCAACAGTTGGAACATGTTATGAGCTGGGTGTGATGAGTCTTTTAAGATATTTTCTGCTTTCCTGAGGCAGCGAGAGCTGTGCAGTTCATCCAGAGAGGGTAAAGAGCAGCTGATGATCTGCTGTGCAGTCTTTACGATCCACTGAAGTGTTTTCCTCTGCACTGTTGTGCAGCTGGCAAACCACACGCAGAGGCAGTCGCACAGGATACTCTCAATAGAGCAGCGATAGAAGGACACCAGCAGTTTTTGGGGGGTGTTATTTTTCCTGAGGACTCTTAGGAAATAAAGTTTCTGCTGAGCCTTCTTCTCCAGCTCAGCTGTGTTCATACCCCAGGACAGGTCTTCTATGATGTGGATTCTTAGGAAGCGGAAGTCAGACACCCTCTCCACACAGTCCCCACCAATGTAGAGTGGCTTGATGTCCATTTCCTTTTTCCTGAAGTCCACAATGAGCTCCTTGGTCTTAATTGTGTTCAGGAGCAAGTTGTTGTCAGTGCACCACGCTGTCAGCCACTCCACTTCGTCCCTGTAGGTGGACTCATCCTCCCCAGAGATGAGCCCTACCACAGTGGTGTCGTCTGCAAATTCGACGATTGTGTTGCTGTGGTGGGCAGGGGTGCAGTCATGTGTATACGGCGTGAAGAGCAGGGGACTCGGCACACAGCCCTGAGGAGATGTGAGGGCCCACCCTAACCCTTCGTGTGCGGTCTGTCAGGAAGTCTTTAATCCATATATACAGGTGGAATACGGGAGTCCCAGGTCTAGCAGCTTTCACACCAGTCTGTGAGGGAGGAAGCAGAGCTAAATTCAATAAAGAGGAGACATGTGTAGCTCCCCTAGTGCTCCAGATGGGACAAGGTAGCATGGAGGGCATCAGCGTCCTCAGTATACCTGTTGGCCCTGTAAGCAAATTGGTGTGCATCAAAGATGGAAGGGATGAAGGACATGATTTGACTCGAGCCGTCTCTCAAAACACTTCATCAACACTGTGGTGAGCGCTACTGGCCGATAGTCATTCAGGCAAGTTATGGGTGATTTTTTTTGGTAAAGGGAGTAAGATGGAGGATTTCAGACAGGGTGGAACTGAGGCCTGGGACAGTGACAGGTTAAAGATCTTTGTAAAGACCCCAGCCAGCTGCTCTGCACAGCTCCTCAACACACACATCCAGAGACACCGTCGGGACCTGCTGCCTTCCTTGGATTGACAGCCTGGAGCAAGCGTCTCACCTCGTGTTCTTCCACCCTAAAGGGAGGGGGTGATGTTGTGAGCTGCTGCTGCTGCGTGTGTAACAGCTGCATCTGGTGGTTCCACCTCAAAGTGAGCAAAGAAGTGGTTCAGCTTCTCTGCCATTGCGGTGTCACCTTCAGCAACTCCATTACTGGTCCTGTAGTTGAAGTGCTGGACTCCCTACCAAACCTGCTTGCTGTTATTACTGTCCATATATGTATATTATATTATTTATATATGCCCATATAATAATTATATAATTTTATATTTATATAGATGGTACAGTAACACTGTATTAGTTGCCACTGCTTAACAGATCCAGCAACTGGTCATTGTCTGTCCAAGTTTTTCTCCAGGTTTTTAAATTGGCTCAATGTGAGTATGCACATGAGTGCATTTTTCATTGGGATGATGCTCTGCCCAGTTCTGGTCTCTCACTTGTGCCCAATACTGCCAGAATACTTTTCAAAAATCTTTAATTGGCCTGAGTGGATTTGAGAATGCTGTTTAAGTTCAGTAAAGCACACATCTGTCACTAGATTGGTTAGAGTTTTTATTTAATAAAGACAATTTAAAGTCAAACTCAGTTTAGTCAACAATATGCTCTCCTTTACAACAAATAAAGGCATTGCCTTCTACTTTTTCCATATCTCTCCTAGCCCTTCCTTATTTTGTTCCCTATCAATAACTTATACCTTCCAGTGCAGTGTAGAAAGCCGAACTAGCATTATGTAGCAACAGCACATGGAATATAATGAAATTTCAAATTGCGCATGATCGAGCCTGTAAGAGGGGAAATAAAGGCAGATGATGGAAGCTATAGCAGAATTTGGGGTTTGAAAGCTTTTATGTTTATTGAATACATTTCGGGTGGCGCAGTGGGTAGTGCTGCTGCCTCGCAGTTAGGAGACCCGTGTTCGCTTCCTGGGTCCTCTCTGCGTGGAGTTTGCATGTGCCGGTTTCCTCCCACAGTCCAAAGACATGCAGGTTAGGTGCATTGGTGATTCTAAATTGTCCCTAGTGTGTGCTTGGTTTGTGTGTGTGTGCCCTGCGGTGGGCTGGCGCCCTACCTGGGGGTTTGTTTCCTGCCTTGCGGCCTGTGTTTGCTGGGATTGGCTCCAGCAGACCCCCGTGACCCTGTAGTTAGGATATAGCGGGTTGGATAATGGATGGGTGAATACATTTCTATCTTTAAAGTCAACTCTTCAGACTGTTTTGAGGTAGTTTTCTTGTAAGGTTAACAGAAGGAAAAACAATAAAATAAGTATCCTTGCAAATATCAAATAAAACATGCATTTGTGACTAGCTTCCACCAAGGCAAATTATAAACCTAGAAAAGCCAGGCAGGGTACCTGCTGGTAGGGTTAATTGTTTTAGACAGCAAAGAATTAAATGCTAAAAAATTAAGCCTAATAAGCAAATCTAAGGATGGTTCCAACAAATTAGGTTTCCCATAAATAAGGGGCATAAAACCAAATGAACATTCACCAGATGTTGTGCAAGACAGATGTAAGTAATATTAGCATTAACAGATCTTAGTTCTATTATGGTCTTTCATGAAGTAAATGGAAGTTGTGGAGTGGTTGTGTTGACATCTTTGTTATTTAAAATTAGAGTTTTATAGATAAGTTGTCGAAAGCTCCAGGGGATCAATGCGTATTGAAGTTTATTTAAAGATTTAAACTTCTAGGAAAAAAATTACAGCTGTAGTCAGTATAACTGATGTTAGTGGGCCATTTTTGGAAGTTTCTTTGTTTGCTTGTTTGTTGATTCATGTATTAATTCATTAGTTTTCTGAACCTCCTTACAGTATATTGTAGTGTTGTCGAGGTCCAAAGTCTCTACCAGCAGCAGCAGTGGGTGGAAAGCAGAAGCTAAGACTTGCCTGTCTGCTGCTTCGTTGCATGACACACTTTCATACTTCTCTGTGTTCTCACTCGCCCCTGTGGAATTTACAATTATCAATTAACGCAACCTCCTTGTGTTTATTTGCACATTAAGGAACATCTTCAATAACTGTGGACCAAGTCTTTACAATCCTTGCAGTTCATGTTTTCCATTCCTGCTTTCTCCTTGCCCTATCTCCAGCTGAAGTCTCTGCTTAAAACATGTTGAATATGTCTTACTTTTTGTTTCCCCTGTTAACCACTTACACTTTTCAAGTTTTGTTACCTTTCTGTACTCCATGCCACGCAAAGTTTCCTATAAACCCATATTTCTTTTCAACACCTCACCTTGTAATCTTCCATTTCATTTAACATTGTGTTGGAATTCTGTATTTTGAAATGTTGAAAACTTATCTTAAAAACACCAATCATTTGCACACTCGGAATTATACATCAATTGTATTCAGTCCATGCAAGTGCCATTTAATGGGTTTGACTTCGGACAGTCTTTCTTATCTCTGTTCCTGAAATGCCACTGGCACCTTCTCCCACGTATTCTGGAAGTGTATTCCAGTTGTGTGTCTGGTTCTATAAGGCTATGTCTCCCTCAATTTTTTTGTGTGCATGTACCCCTTTCTCTTGTCAGGTTCTCTTTCTCTGTACTGTAGCAGAGGGTAATCACTGAAGCTACTATGCTGCAGAATTAATGCTGGCTTCCTACTGAATACACACTGCTGGAGTTGGTCTCATCCATTACAGGAGATGGACGTCTGAAGCAGAACTCCATTAGCAGCAGAGTTTTTTTTTTTTTCTCTCATTTTTTATCATTCCAAGGTATCCTGTATTTACCCAACTCGAGGAGGTTCTGTTGCAGTTTTTGCAATCATATATAAACATGAGTGGATAGAAACGTAAAAGAAACCCAAAGCTACACCCAAGCCTAGACAAGTGTCAAGTCCAAGTCCAAACTCAAGGTACGGACTTACAGGGACTGACCTGGAACAGACAGGCGGAAGCACAGATTTCCCAGGACCCCAGTACGTTGCATCATCTCCAATCAAGTGCGAAACTGGAAGCAAATGTGCAAATGATGCAGGTCACGATAACTCGTCGATTCCAGAAGAAACTGGATACACCCTGCTGCTGTTACTTTGGCCCATTGAACGTCATCTGTCTTTAACTAGCCCTCTTTAAACTTTCAGTGTCATGGATCAACGATTCAGAGAGAGTTTAGTGTGGTTCAGTTGGTCATGAAGCTCTGGCTGGGTGGTTGCCCTGTGATGGGAGTTTCCTCACTTTTCTTATTCTTTAGTGTACTGTATTTGAGGGCTGACGTTTAGACTTCTGTCCTCATCAGTTTTTGTTTCCTTTAATATTTATCATTTCTCAAAGCTTATGGTGGATATTTTGATGGTTTTCATTTTTTTTGCTAGTAAAATCAAAGTTTTGTTTTCTTGTCTATAACAAGTGGCTGTTTTTAATTAAAAAAGATATACAGTGGTACCTTGGTATACGTCCTTAATCCGTTCCAGATCCTTTGATGTATACCTAACAGGACGTATACCAAACAAATTTTTCACATAAGAAATAAAGAGAAAATTATTTATCCATTCCCATGAAAAAAAATCTTATTGTTATTGGCACATTTTACATTGATGGGGTTGTGTAAAATAATTTAAACACTGCTTAATACTAAAATACATAAATGAAAAAGCAATTAGATGAAATAAATGAAAATTTTACCTCACTTTACTTTATAATAACGTCTTTGTTTTTCACAATCGTAGATACCGTCGTTCTCGGCATACGGTATGCAGCAGCCAAGTCCCGGATACGCATGCCACCTTCATACTTTTCAACAATCAATTCAAATTTACACAAAAAAACACAAAATCACGTGAAAATTCACAGAGAGTTATATCACGTACTGACGCTTGTGGTCAGTCGTGGCTTTGTCTCGACATAAGTAAACTAGGGTAGCACGCGGGTGGTTCACTGAATGCTAGCAATTGGCGTACTGACGTTCGTGGGCAGTCGTGGCTTTGTCTCGAGGGAAGTAAACAAGGGTAGCGCACGGTGTTCTAGCACGTGAGTGGTATTCCAAACAAAGGTCATATACCAAGCAAAATATTTTGCATCCAAACAGGATGTATACCAAGGTACCACTGTAATTGAAATATACAGAACTTTTCAAACTTTTTTTTTATATACCTGCCCATCATAAGTACTTATTTTGTAATTTTTTTTACCTTCATCATTTGCTTGGTGTTTGTATGTTTAAAATGCTGTTTTTAATGTACAGTATCATTTTAATAGACTGTTATGTCTTAGATTGACTTGGGGTATTACTTAAATTGTCAAAAACTTTGTGGTAATCCAGCATTATTTTAGAAAATCCTGATCCACATCAGTAGCCAAACCACATAGAACACAAAAAAAAATATCCATGATTGGCATGTGTATATTTAGATGCTTATTAAGGTTTATATAGTAAGGAAATGTGACTTTACCAATGGGACACCACAATGAGATTCTGTCACGTTGATTGACTACTTTAACAGTGGGTTCCTTTTCATTTGCTGTACCTTCACATGTGCTTTTAATGATTAATGTTGCAAAGCAGGACTACACATCTTTGTCACTTCAGCCTTCCTGATGACAGACAGGTAGTGCCCTTTTGAAGGCTTTGCCACTGCTATGGTTTAATATAATTTGACGTATGTAATGTGACTGTTGCAACATGTGGCCACCTTAATGCGCCAGTTGTGTGACAGTGATAAAAAAGTAACTTGTCATACAATATGGTCCAATTATTGCCCATTTCTAACACTATTCTGTAGTTTGGTATTGGAAGCATAGGAGCGTGCAGATATATATTAAAGTAGATCTTGTTTTGGTATTTGCATCAGCTCTGTGGAGCAGATAATGTAAACTTATATAAATGTCAGTATTATTAAAGTAGGATGAGTGTATGCCCAGTAATACAGATTCTGTAATTTTATTGCTACGTTGGTGATGTGTAAAAAAATCAAATTTAATATTTATGTTCAGTAAAGCACAAAATGCCACCTGTTTATGCAGCTTAACAGCTTCTGTAAAGTAATCTAAAACTTTACAGTTTTTTTTTTCCCCATCTAGGTCAATTGTATTAAGAAAGATACATTTTCTAATGCATATAAAGGACTCTTTTTGGCGTTTAAGTGTAGAGTTGTTGGGATTATTAACTAGGCAGAAGTAAATGTATCTGTAGTGGCTGCATGTTATTAATTATGTTACCATTTTCTTAATTGTGCTACTAGCTTTGTTTATTCATGATTTTAAGTGTATTCCACAGCATTGTTTGTAATCTAGCTAAACCCTTCGACTCACTCCCCATACTGCATCACTCTGTATTTGCCTAATTCTAGAGTAGATTCTGCATCGAAAGTACATGTGTAGCGACTCACTTTAAAAACCTTCTGCAAACAGTCACAATGAAAAGTTAAAAACTTTAAAACCCATTTCTTTATTTCAGCCCTTGAATTAAATTCAGCTCTATTTCCAAACAGGTCAACAGGTTATGTCAAATTAGCCCTCTGTCAGTCTAAGCGTTTATGTGTGTGTAGACTGTGCAGGTGTATTATGCTCCACCCAAATTTAATTCCTGCATTGGGCCTATAGGGATAGTCTCAAAGGCCCTTTTGTGACCCAGAGTTGGATGTAGTGAGTTTTGATATTTATTCCTCCCACCTTCATTCCAAGGAGCTCCCAATATCCAGGCTAAACTGTCCACCACAGTCTGGTTATTGTGGTCCCCTAATCATCCCATGTCCCTAACTGGTTAACTATCTCTCCCATTCCTTTATCATCTAATCAGCAAAATGGCTGTCATCCTATCATGCATGCACATTGATGGTGATTGAAGGTGCTCCCTACTCTCTATGTAAAACACTTCAAGTATTGAAAAAAGTGCTATTTAAATGTAATGTCTTGTTCTTCTTCTTCATCTTTGTGGATATACTGTTTTATTGTCTCATCCATCCATCCATCCATTATCCAGCCTGCTATAGCCTAACTACAGGGTCACAGGGGTCTGTCTGCTGGAGCCAATCCCAGCCAACACAGGGCTCAAGGCAGAAAACAAACCCCGAGAAGGGCGCCAGCCCACCACAGGACACGCACACACTAGGGACAATTTAGAATCACCATTGCACCTAACCTGCATGTCTTTGGACTGTGGGAGGAAACCCACGCACACACGGGGAAAACATGCAAACTCCACGCAGGGTGGACCCGGGAAGCGAACCTTGGTCTCCTAACTGCGAGGCAGCACTGTGCCACTGTCCCGCCCATTGCAATAAAATGGTACTTGATAGGAAAGTTTAAAGATGATTTATTTTTTGTGAATTGCAGGCCAGAATCTACAAGATACACTCAAAAGTGTTAAGGAAGCAACATCTTTGTTGTTCAGTGTTGTGTGATTTTTATTTTATTTTTTAATTTATTTTTTTAATGTGGTACATGACCTTTGTTTGTAAATGATGGCCAAGAAAAATCTGTAAACCTCATTATGTAGGGTAAGTAATGATGAAAAAAGGGAATTTTTGGCTGTAGCATTCCTTTAACTGAGGAAGTTGGCTATTTTGGATTTCTTTCACAACCAAATTTTGTCCCATAACATAGAGGCCATACAGATGGAGACACAATGGTTTTTCACACATTTTTGACTACCCATGACCATGATTTTGCACTGTTTAGTACACTTTGTTATATGAAAAAAATTGAGACGTATATTGTCAATGACCATTATTCTTCCTCTTCTGTATTTGTCAGACACCATTACCCAGAGAAACGTACAAGATCAGGATACATTTAAATTGTTTACATATGTTTATTTTATGATTAGAGAACATGCAGGTTAAGTGACCTTTATAGGGTCCCTTGGTGAGACTAAGATTGTACCAGTAACCTTGTACTTTAAAGTCCAATGTCTTAACACCTAGGCTCAATTTTGTTTGTCTCACACATGAAAGGGAAAGGTTATAGAGCATTTGGCTGCATAAAGGGGTATATTTGAATGATAACCCCTGTCACTATAAACCAAAGGTGGGGGTTGTGAGAGTGTGACATTTCACAGCTAGGTATGGCACTATTTAAAAACACTGTAGCTGGACTCAGTGACAGGCCGCTGCTAATGAAATGGAATTTCTGGAGTATTTCTATAATTTTCATTTCTTTCATTGCTAATTGTCTAATTCAGCTTCTTGTACTCCTTTTGTTCTGTTGCTTCATTATCTGCTACTGAGAGAACAAGCAATCTGGTTCTACTTGGTACAGCTGAGAGATTAAAATGAAAGAATCAGATAATATAAAATTGTACATAGTACAATCCTGAGTGACTCTGATAATATTGGAGTTCAGTGCATTTCACCAACATGCAGAAACGAATGAAAATATGTGAACTAGGAAGGAGTAATAAAGCTTAACACGCTTTAACTTGATAGATATTGATTGTCATTGATCCTTACTAGTTTTGGCAACAACAGAAGTACATATTACATATATTAATACACATCCTCACTTAAATTCTTAAAACCATGATCGAGTTTCTTCAGCATTAGACACAAGGCACAAAACATTCACAGACTGGGTTCCAATATATTGGAGGGCACAAATATGCACATCCATAGTCACTCATACTATGACCAGTTTGAATTGTTACCCTTAATTATAAATTGATTTTTTTTTACATTTTCAACATTAGTACTATATATACATCTGCATTTACCTCTTTCTCAACAAATAAAAATATAGTTTTGATGTATAACACTAATGTAGTTTCAGATTCAAAGAAATTAATCCAAAGAATGTATAATTTCTGAATCAGTTTAACATAAATTTTGAATCCTAAATTCTTTTTAAAAGAAAAAGAAGCAAAGATTAACTAAAGCCAGCTAATGTGTGTTAATTCTAACTTTGTATGCTGTAAAGCATAAAACTCTTAGAAGATTTTATGATGGTTTTCAGTTATTTGTATTTGATTTGTAAATTTAATACAGCAGAAGTATAATACATATACAGACACGTCTATAAAACTAATGTATGGTTATGCAAGTCTTTTCTGACCCACCTACTCATTCAATATGGATATTAATGCTGAGCCCATGATGTGAATCCCAGTCATTGGCAGGGTCCTAGTCAATTATAGGCCATGCTTACTTCATACTTATGCAGTTTAGAGTTGTAAAATATCAAAAAATACATATGCTAGGTTACAGTAGGCAATCCACAATACTGGAGAAAAACCCATGGAGACACAGAGAGAACTTGCAAACTTCACACAAGGCACAAGACCCAGTGGCTGTGTCAAAGAAACCTGTGTAGTTGAATATGCTTAAATACAGTGGGCAGTGTCTGTGATTAACATAATTAAAATCATGTGGCCATATGATCCAGCTAAATTAAATGTATGGCAAGATGACAGCAGAGAAAAATTTGTTACATCATTCCTGAAGAAAATATCATAAATGATAGTCTGGAAAGAGAGAGTTTTCATTTAAAAACTGTTTTTGTAGCCTAACAATTTTGTAATTTGCTTTGAATAAAGGTGTTGGGTAAATACACAAATATAATTGCAGTCATTGATATTTAGAACCTGCTCATTCCATTACTGGGTGACGGTAAGCAGGTCTTATACTATCCAGGCAGCATTGAGTGAGTGCAAAGTACAGCAAAATATTATAACATTAAAGAGCGCACTCACTTATATGGCCAACATAAAATGACCACACGTGTGAAAGAACATGTGTGTAAGAGCATAAAAAAATTTCAAACACACCCATTGAGCATGTTTAATCATCTAAATTCAGAATGGTATAATTGGAGACATTATTTTCAGTAATCATGGTTAATGGGGACTCTGAGGTGGGCTCTCCCATCTCTGGGACTGAAGTCACCGAGGTGGTCAAAAAACTCCTTGGTGGCAGGGCCCCGGGGGTGGATGAGATACGCCCGAGTTCCTTAAGGCTCTGAATGTTGTAGGACTGTCTTGGTTGACACGTCTCTGCAGCATCGCATGGTCATCGGGGACAGTGCCTGTGGATTGGCAGACCGGGGTGGTGGTCCCCCTCTTTAAAAAGGGGGACCGGAGGGTGTGTTCCAACTACAGAGGGATCACACTCCTCAGCCTCCCTGGCAAAGTCTATTCGGGGGTTCTGGAGAGGAGGGTCCGTCGGATAGTCGAACCTCGGATTCAGGAGGAACAGTGTGGTTTTCGTCGCGGAACAGTGGGCCAGCTCTTCACCCTTGAGTCCTGGAGGGTGCATGGGAGTTTGCCCAACCAGTCTACATGTGTTTTGTGGACTTGGAAAAGGCGTTTGACCGTGTCCCTCGGGGAATCCTGTGGGGGGTGCTCCGGGAGTATGGGGTACCGGACCCCCTGATAAGAGCTGTTTGGTCTCTGTACAACCGGTGTCAGAGCCTGGTCCACATTGCCGGCAGTAAGTCAAGCCCGTTTCCAGTGAGAGTTGGACTCCGCCAGGGCTGCCCGATTCTGTTCATAACTTTTATGGATAGAATTTCTAGGCGCAGCCTGGGTGTTGAAGGGGTCTGGTGTCATGGACTCAGGATTGGGTCACTGCTTTTTGCAGATGATGTTGTCCTGTTTGCTTCATCAGGCCGTGATCTTCAGCTCTCTCTGGATCGGTTCACAGCTGAGTGTGAAGCGGCTGGGATGAGAATCAGCACCTCCAAATCCGAGAGCATGGTCCTCAGCCGGAAAAGGGTGGAGTGCCCTCTCAGGGTTGGGGGAGAGATCCTGCCCCAAGTGGAGGAGTTCAAGTATCTCGGGGTCTTGTTCACGAGTGAGGGAAGAATGGAGCGTGAGATCGACAGGCGGATCGGTGTGGCATCCGCAGTGATGCGGGCTCTGCATCGGTCTGTCGTGGTGAAAAAGGAGCTGAGCCGTAAGGCAAAGCTCTCAATTTACCAGTCGATCTACGCTCCTACCCTCACCTATGGTCATGAGCTATGGGTAGTGACCGAAAGAACGAGATCGCGAATACAAGCGGCTGAAATGAGTTTCCTCTGCAGGGTGTCTGGGCTTTCCCTTAAAGATTGGGTGAGAAGCTCAGTCATCCGGGAGTGGCTCAGAGTAGAGCCGCTACTCCTCCGCATCGAGAGGAGTCAGATGAGGTGGCTCGGGCATCTGATCAGGATGCCGCCTGGACGCCTACCTGGTGAGGTGTTCCGGGCACGTCCAACCGGGAGGAGGCCCCGGGGAAGACCCAGGACACGCTGGAGGGACTATGTCTCCTGGCTGGCCTGGGAACACCTTGGGATTCTCCCGGAAGAGCTGGAAGAAGTGGCCGGGGAGAGAGTAGTCTGGGCCTCTCTGCTTAAGCTGCTGCCCCCGCGACCTGACCTCGGATAAGCGGAAGAGGATGGATGGATGGTTAATGCTTCAGCTTGCTAACTTGTGAGTTTGTTCCAGTTTCTTGCAAAACTTTGTGTAAGGATATTTTTGCTGAGTTTGGAACATTCACATCCCATCATGATATGGGATGTGAGAGGAAACTGGGCTACCTAGTGAAAAAGTACCCAAACAAGAGGACAATCTGCACATGGATGTGACCTGGACTCAGATATGTATGCATGTACCTTGAGCTGTGAGGTAGCAACAATAGCAACTGCATCAGCATAGCTTAATATGCTAAATGCAGCCATTCATAAGTCCTTTTTCTGTCTCATTAATGTCATTGCTTGAGAACCTGTCCCATCAGCTTTGAACATAAACCATCCCTGGACAGAGTGCCAGTTTATCACAGGACACTTTCATTTATACGCACACACAACATAAAATTGATAATCCTAATATAAAAGTGAGGAAAAAAAATGCCATGCAAGCACTTGAAACTGTGTAAGCTCTACTAGGAAGATGTATGAACTTAGACTCGTAAGGCTGTATGAAACCATTGCTAAGCACTGCTCCACCATCCTGATTTAAGTTCAATTAAACATCCTCAATTTCATATCTTTTGTTTTATGGAAATTGGCACCATAACATGCTTAAAAATTGAAAATGTAATAAGCATTTCAGGGATCTGCTGATACTGTTTACAGTGTTGTCTTGCCTTTACATACCATTGTATGCATTAATCAGATTTTTTTTTTTTATTTTTTTTTAAGTAGGTCAATCATCTTTTACATGAATTATTTCCTTTTCAGAATATGTTTTACATAGTAATTTATATTATAGTACAAATTAAGAGCCATATATATTCCATGCTCAGCTGACACTTTTAAGCTATTTTCTGTTTGACCTGTTTATCTTTTATTTATTTTCATTTCTTCTTTCAGCCTGCATATTCAAATTTTACTTCTGGTCAAACATCTATCCAGGAGGAAAAGGAGAAAAACAATAAGATATTTTAATAGTAGAGTTGGATTGGCTAATGATAAACTGTCATTCTGTTTAGAGCTGATTCCTTCCTATTATTCTGAAATAGAGTCCACCTCCCTATAACAAGTTGTTGAAAAAAAGTATGTTTGGAAAAGAAATTTGTAATTTATGATCACAAATTAGGCACACCTCTGCAAGGTAAGCCCAATTTTACATGTATGTCAGATTGTTAAGCATCAAGACAAGTCAAATTTTAAAACCTATAAATAAATTTAGAGAATTGACATTTTTTCTCAGTGGCACAGACGTTTAACTCTTGCAGGTGTATTTTAATATACGTAGTTTAGCTTTTGTATCTTTCTAGATCACGGTTGCCCACACTGTTAACCATGAGTAATGCTAATGCAATTGCAAAGGTTTCTTTTTTAACCAATTAGCATTTAAAATGACTAATTAGGGGTAAGCTAGGGAGTTTGCCATTAAGACACTGAAACAATAGCTGCTGAATGTGGGGCTTTGCAGACATAGGTGAATAATGACATAAAAATCAGTCATTTCAAGTAAGAATAGTTATTAGCAACACTAGAGATGTGTTGGCTATATTTTTAAATCAATGTAATGGTATTTTGATCAAATAACTTTCAATCAGAAACATTTCTGGGTGTGCTGAGACTTTTCACTAGAACTATGTGTGTATGTATGTATGTGTGTGTGTGTGTGTGTGTGTATGTATATAGATATAGATATATAGAGATATAGATAGAGATATAGATAGATGATATATTAATAAAACATTATAAAAAATATATATGCACATACACACACACTAAGGCCAAAAGACCAACCCTCAAGGATTGGCCATTCTTCCTAACATAAGTGTTATTATCTAGTTCCTTATTGTTTTGTAGGCTTTGTCCTAGGTAATTTGATACAGTGGGTCAGGTGGATAATTGGGGTATTTGGTTTCATTTGAGCATCGCAAACAGTTGCACAGTTCTTGGATTACGTAGGTGGTGGTGGTACCAAATGTCACCACAGAAAAAATGGAAAAGAAAGCAGAAATAGTAGATATTAATGATTGTAAATTCATTGTAGAAAACAACAATTCTGTGCATGTATAGTCTATTAAGAGTAGAACTAAGATATAGCTGCAAAAAAGCAAAGTTAAAGTTGGTTTTTAGGTGCTTTTTAAAATGACCCACAGTGTTATTCTGATGCATCTCTATTGGTAAAGTATTCTCATTTTTCTACATAACAGCAAAAGGCTGCCTCACCACTTCTTAAGTTTTAAATGACCTAAATCATTTATCAGAGTGAAGGTTTTAGAGCAGGTGATGTCCTGTGTGACATCTTTTGTCAATCATATAGTAAGTTTAATTAGGCTGTAAATGTAATACATTGACCAAATAACTTGTGTGTCAGTGTTAGAAAACCCATTTTAGCCAATGAAACATTAAAGCAAGCTCAATAACTAACTCTTAGTTCAGCTGAATAGAACAAAACACTCGCAGGTTTAGCCTGTATTTCATGATAAAATAATTTGTTTGAACATATTAGATTTTTCACTACCCTCAGTGGTTATTAAAAGACATTCTTTAATGTACTCTGCCTTGCCAAATGTTCTTCCACTTTTTTGTTCTTATTACTGATATGTTGTAGATAACTCTCATATAAGTGAACCTTTAAGTTAAGTACTTTGTTTTAGAAACATGCATCACAGCCATATTTCCGTGGGCATTTATTCTTTCCAGCACTTATTGTACTTTTATGGCTGCAGGTGATGTAGTCTTAAGATGTTGGTCTAAATTAATCACAATATTTAAAAATATTTATTTAGTTGTTAAAATAAAGCTGTATTATTTTTAAGTTACTACTAACATTTTTAAGTAGTGTATGCCAACACTAGGGACACAATTATCAGGATATTGGCTGAAAATCTAAAAAGAGTGTTACCCATACTGAAAAGGGAAAATTGAGAGTTTAAAGCAACCAAAATAACAAAAGGAAAATCCAGTGTAGGTCAGTTATCTTTCCATTATCCTTAATGAGAAAGGAATCCGGATTTAGCATATATTGGTCATTCAACAGGCACGAGAGGTGAAAGACGTCACTTGTGCATGTTTGGAAAAAAACAAACTAAGCTGACTTTCACAACAATTGCAAAAGTTACCCAAAAACTGTGATCTTTCTTTGACAGTCACATTACAATTGAAAAGATTACTAGTTTTATCTTTTTAAATATCTTCATTCTATTTAGATATATTACTTTTGTAATAAGATAACATTGACAAACCCTCTTAATCCAATTTAGGGTTATGGGGAATAGAACCAGCATTAGGTGCAAAGCAGAAACCAGCCATGGACGTGGTACCGGTCCATTGCAGACTTTTGAAATGGTTGAAAGTAAAAGGTTTATTATATGCACACTAATACATCCATCCATCTATTATCGAACCCGCTATATCCTAACTACAGGGTCACGGGGGTCTGCTGGAGCCAATCCCAGCCAACACAGGGCACAAGGCAGGAAACATTACCCCAGGCAGGGTGCCAGCACACTGCAGGCACACTAATACATTTCGGTCTAATTCAAGTCAAGTCAGGTTGGGGAGCATGCACTGGTACAGCGTGTTCCTGCACCCACTACACGACGAAACAACTCGGGATCCCGGTTGTCAACCCCCCAGGCAGACACGCGGTCCAGTCCCACCCTCTGTCTAATTAAGACATGTTATATCAGGACCAGGCTAATTCCTTAGATTAGAAACACCTTTCAACTGTTTAAAGTTCTTAAATGTATCTGAAGTGGAATATGCTGAAAATAAACAGAAAGCACATATTTGGTTCCATTGGAGCAATTTTACTTTTTATAGAAGCACAATAAATAAATATGTATTATAACAAACAACGACGGCTTCCATCAAATACACACCAGAAATGCTGAAAAGATAGAAAACTTTTGACTTGACTAAAGATAAAAAGAACAGCCACAGTCACAATGTGACTTTATAAACAATAAGAACATTTATTTCTTTAGCACATTTCCACACAAACAATATCGTTCAAAGCGTTTTGCAAAACGTGAAAGTAGTAGTTACACGCAAAGAAAAAAAATTAGATAAGAATAGTTAAGTGCAAATATTATTCAAAAATAAATGATGCACACTTACATAACATACATATATAGTTAAGAGAAATAGAGTCATTGAATACAGAATTGATTTTTTTTTTTTTTAAGTTTGTAAATGACAGTCTGATGATAAGGTCAGTTGGCCAGGGTGGATAAAAAAAATAAAAATAAAAACTTCAGTTTAGCTGGAGAAAAAAAGGGGGGTAGGGGTTCCAGACAAAAAGACCATCCAGCCTCCACTGGGCAGAGGTGCAGTGTTCACAGAATAAAGAAGCCACAGTAGCATTTCTTAACACACACTTGAATTATTTGTTGTCTGTCTCTGAATAATAGTGTGTCATAGAGATGTGCAGTAACTTTCATAATGGCAGTCAGTTTTGTTCTCATTCTCTCCTTTGCTACTACCACCTTCTTAATGAATTAATTTGTTGATTTGCTGGCCTTTTCTTGAAATGATTTTACTGGCTCAGCACACCACAGCGTAGGAAAGCACGTGAAGGACGTCTCTGCCCACATTAAAGTAGTGTAGTCTCCTAAGACCGTGTTTCTTAAACTTGGTTTCCTCTCCATTTTCTTATATAATTCCTCTGTGTTACAAGACCAGTCTAACCTGTCATTGATATTGACCCCTAAGTTTTTGTAGCAATGCACCATCTACACGTCCATTACCTGAATTGTGATTGGATGTAGAAGCACTTCAGTACTGCGAATATCAATAACTAGTTCCTTGTTTTGGTTGATGTTAATGAAAAGAAGACGATTCTCTTTGTGCCAAGAAAAAATAAAAAGATTTCCACCTGATTCTATACTCTGTCTCATCCCCTTTGTCAATACACCGCATTAGTGCAGCATTATCAGATAATTTCAGCAAGGGTCATGACCTGGTGTTATTTTTGTAGTCAGTGGTGTACAGGGTGAAGAGAAAAAGACAGTACCGTTCCTTGTGGTGTTCCAGTGTCACTCACATGTTTATCAGATATAGATGCTTTCTGCCTAACAGATAGTCCATTATTCAGGATGCAATAGGTCCATCTTCCTGCATATCTCTGAGCTTACCCCTTAACAGAGATGGCCAGATGGTAGTGAAGGGATGGGAGAAATTAAAAAACTATACAGTGTTGTCAGCTTTTTCCAGATGGAAGTAAGCCTTATGGAGCAGATAGATAATTTCATTTTCCACTTCAGTCTTTGATCGACAGACAAACTGCACAAGAGGACTCCTATTGTCCAGTACCAGCCTCTTAAAGGGCTTCATGATGTGGGACATAAGGCCACTGATCTGTAATCATTAGCTTAAGAATTGCCTACCTTCTTTGGAACAGGAACAATGCAGAATGTTTTCCACAGCAGAGGTGCTTTATGGAGTTTTAGTCATAGACTGAACAGGTAAAAAAGAACATCAAAAATTTGGTCAGCACAGCCTGGTCCTGCAGCTTTTTCTGTGTAGCATCATCGGTTGTCTCCTCACTTGGTAATCAGTTATGGACAATCAAGAGGTAAACTCATCACTTTAACCTATCAGTTGAAGTGGTAGTAGTGAAGTAGGGATAGTGTTGGGAAGCTGGTTATTAGAAGAAAGTGGTGGTGGAAAAAAGGAAAGTCTATCAAAAAATACAAATACAATAATTTACAATAAAAAAATGCAAAGGTAATGTGGGAGAGGAAAGCTTATCTAGAGAAAATGAAAAGATCTAGAATGGGGTCAAAAGGCAACCTTTAGAAAAGGGAAGATAAAGGGTTAGTTTTAAATGCCATCATTTAGTTTCACATAATATAAAAATTAAGATTTAATAACATTGTTAGCTTTGAATATTTTAAAATCTTTGTCATTTGCAAAGACCGAACACACAAAATCTGCATGAGCATCCTTGTCACTCACTTTTATTTGTACACTTTCCACTTTGGCTGGCTGTTTTACTCTTCCTTCCTGAACCTCTCACCATTTATTCCAAGTGTAATGTGGAATAAATATAGTTTGGAATTGGGTTTATTCTGTTTTAATTTCATTAAAGAGTAATTCTTGATTAATATGCATTGTCCGTTTTTTTTTCTTATTATTATACTACTAAGGTACTTGACTTTTTAATATGCGATGTTCCGGGAATATCTTTTTTTAATTCACATTAAAGGCTTAGGCCAATGTGGTGTGTTACCACTTTTTTCTGTATATATTCAGTGTTTCAACATTTCCTGTGTTGGCAGTACTTTTAAACAATGAATTAATAAACAAAAAAAACAACAAAAACAATACCTAATCCTTTGCTTTTAATAAGTAATGCAATAATGGTTTGCATGGGCATACATAAACATGTTTGTGAATATGTGTACTGTCTGTTGACAAAAGCACAAGGTAGTGATAGCTTCCTACCATAACACTGTGGCATACAGCTAAACAGTGCTATAAAAGCTTTGTTTGCAAGCGTACTAAACTGCTTCCTGCTTATTTCTTACAGCTGTTGAACCATGGCCTGAAAATGCAACTCTGTATCAGCCTCTGAAGGGTGAGTAGTTCATTTAACAATTAACAGTGCTGCTGTTTATGTGCAAAGAGATGATGATGAACTTCTGTGTGGATTCTATAGATTTATTGTACCAGAGGAGGCTAAACAAGTAGTGTAAGGATTGTTATTTCAGTTTTGTTAATCGTGTTTTTTTTTTTTAAAGTTCCATAAGGTGAATATTTCTGTATGCTTTTCCCCTGGCCCACACCCCCCATCAGCAGAGAATACAGGATGCTTTATTTTGTTATTGACCCTGTCTATTAGCCAATGTAGGCAGCCAAGCAAACGATGGGGTGGGCTGGGTAGATTTACTGCACTAACAGCTGAGGCAGCATATTATTGAAGACTTGTGGTAAGCAGGCTTCTGGCAAGGAGAGGAGAAGGGGGAGAAAAAAGCAAGGAAAGCAAGCATAAGAGGGGGAAACTGTTAAAACAGAGTAGGATGGTTCAGGCTCCCTTTAGCAGCTCTTCATATATCATAAGATCACATTATAGCCCCCATTTGGGGCTCAGCAGCATGCTACAGTTGTCAGAGGACTGCAAAGTAATGAAGACTAATAGTTACCAGCCCCAGTCCTCTATCCATTGAATTTTTATTGCAGTGAACTTGTCATCTTTCTTTCTTGTGACAGCCAAAGACAAGGTTTGCAACACTTATTTAATGAAAGCAACCACCTCAATTTCGACTTACCTTTACTCTGCTTGTATAAATACTTATTTAGGGCTTCAGCAGGACTTCTTTATATTTCCATCTTAGAAAGGGCATTCAGTGGTGTTAAATGCACTTTAATAATGTAATTTTCATGCATTTATTTTTAAATAGATGATCAGATATTGCTTTCAGATCACGCTTCTTCCCTTGCTGTGCAGGTAAGAATACAGTATACATATATTTCTACGCATTTATTTTACTTGTGTGTGTGTGTGTGTGTGTATATATATATATATACGAAAAGAAAACATAGATAGGCAACGCTAGAAATGCAGTATAGTTCAGCTTACCAGTATTTTAGAACTTGACTTACAGTTTCCACGCTTTGTTTATAATACCTATTCATTCTTTTCTTATTGCCATATGTTGGAGAGTACTTTTATCTTTGAGATCTTTTGAGTACTGATCTCTTGTGATCAGTAATCTCTGGAACACATTGTACTTCCTTTTTTTCCATCTTGAACCATGTGAACTGAGGAGACTGATTCTCCTGTGTTCCATCATCCAATGAAATTTGGACCATCCTTTTGCCAGTTAGTTTACAAGTATTATATGCAAAGGGCTAACTTACCTAACACTCCTTGTCATCACTTATTTGAAAAGCTTGCTGTATGTGATTGACACTCAAGCTCTTGTCACATTTAGTGACTTTTAGTTGTAGGATAGGGGCGGCACGGTGGTGCAGTGGTAGTGCTGCTCCTTCGCAGTTAGGAGGCCTGGGTTCGCTTCCTAGGTCCTCCCTGCGTGGAGTTTGCATGTTCTCCCCGTGTCTGAGTGGGTTTCCTCCGGGTGCTCTGGTTTTCTTCCACAGTCCACAGACATGCAGGTTAGGTGCATTGGCGATCCTAAATTGTCCCGTGGGTGTTTGTGAGTGTGTGCCCTGCGGTGGGCTGGCGCACTGCACAGGGTTTGTTTCCTACCTTGCTCCCTGTGTTGGTTGGGATTGGCTCCAGCAGACCCTTGTGACCCTGTAGTTAGGATATAGCCGGTTGGATGATGGATGGATAGTTGTAGGATATGTCACATGTGCTGATTATAGTTGCTGATCTCTTTGCTGGAACATACCAGTTTACGTGACTGAAAATCGCTGTGCTTATTAAATTAACGTATCGCTGGCTAATATTTCACAACAGATTTGCTTGCCCCTGTTTTTGATAGCCAAAAACGTGCTGCCTGATGTACCGATTGCTGTTTGAAACGTTAACAGCTACGGTGAGTTGAGCTGGAATTTCTGCTTTTTTTCCTTTTTCTTTTGTCCATTCTTTCGTGTGGTATGTAAAACACAGAACATCAGACAAATGAGCTTCTATTCTGTTTGTGAAGTCCAAATTTTCAGATTTTTTTCCTTGCTGCATTGTAGGTATTGTACTTCTGCATTCATTGGTTGTCAGCTGCCTTGCATGCAGCGCCTACTCCAATGGCTAAAAACAAAATTAAACAGGTTTTGAAATGAGTCACAATTAGTTTCATGGGAGCATACCACTGACTGTCACTGAATCGCTAAAATTATATAAATAAAAGCTATAAATGAAAATTGCTGGAAAAGATCCATAGTCTAATATCGCCTTATATTGACATGGTCTCGTGATGAAATCAGTCATCAGTTCTAACATTCCCAATGACTAAATATCGGATAATATGACATTGGCTTTACATGTTTACAATGCAATCACTACATAGAGTTAACCTCTTTCAGCTTTGCTCCACTTCACTCCTTACTCTATGATTTCTTGATGTTCTTAAACAATTTATAAATTCTTACTTCCAGTATGTATATGCTGTAACCGTAATCATAGATAAAATGTACTGATCTGTTTAAAGGATTGAAAGAAATTTACCAGCTCTATTAAGTCAGTAGTTTGACATGGTAAAGTTTGCCAGCAACTAAAAGAACAAAGATGAAACCCCCAAATTTATCAAGGTTAGCCTTTAAAGATGGAGGGAAATGATATATGTGCACAATAAAATAGTATGTTGTCCACTTTGGCAACCTAATTTTTGCAGTATTTTTTTGACTGGAAAGAGATTACATCTGATCAACTGACCCTTTTTTTTTTTTTTACCTCAGTGTATCCAAGTGGTCTCCTGTTCAAATAACTAATAACGTCATTTTGCTGTTTTATTATTTGTTGTGAGCAGTCATTTTCCATTATTTGGTTGCAGGTAGTGCAAAACCAGCAATTGCACCATTGCAGGACATGCTTATGCATACACCTGCATTTACTTTTGCAATTTAGTGTTGCTTATTAGTTCAAAATGCATCTTTTTAGATGTGGAATGAAACCAGAGTACCCTGAAAACAGTAATAGAAGGAGTTGTTTATGCAAAATCAGAACAAACAAAAACTAGGCCAGAATTTGAACCCTGTTCCTTGGAGCTGTGAGGCAACTTCAACACCTGCAATACTGTACGGCCTTAGTTAAAATGTAGAAATATCCTGAAGCGTCCAGCATAAAGTAGACTTAATTTAGTAACTGAAACATTTTCTATGTTTATTAAAAGATCCTGACTGGGGAAAAATTGCCTACCCTTTTCTACTAAATAAGGATGTATATTTGGATAAAGGCAAATGACTTAGGCCAAATTGCTGCAGAGTCTTCTGTCTGACTTTGCAACCCTGAAGGATCTCTTTTATTAACCTTTTGAACTGAGACTGGTTGAAATAGCTTTTCTTCTTTCCATGACAGATACCCAGATGGATGTAACTTGACCTCAATGGTTCAGTTGCATGTCAGCAGTTTTTATTTTTTATTTATTTATTTTTTTGTCACTACAGTATGTGGAGGGTTGTAACCGGATATGTTTAATTCATTGTGTAAGGTAATAATAAAAAAAGTAGCATTTTTATGTAAAATAATGTGTTCTCACTTAAATGAAAATGATTTCTTATAAATGTACAGTATATAATGGAAAATATATATATATGTATGTATATATATATATATATATATATATATAAAATGCTAAAATAATTTATTACAGGGTTTCTTCTTTCACACCTTACATAGATGACCAAAAATATTTTGTTAAAACTTCAGTATTTAATGACAGCAGCTTAAATATCAGACATATAAAATATTTTTATATTCCTGCATACCTCTCTCATGTAATGGAGGAAATGTATTTAGCAGAAACTACAATTAAACCTGTTCAGTTCTTTATGCAGCAGTATACTTTTTACCAGCTTCTTTATGAGAGCAACAAAAGTTTCCTCTTGCTTCTAATCAATCTCTGACATCTTTTTTTTTTTTTTCTTTTTTACTTTCTGTCTTACAACAAACAGCATCAACAGCTCCATATTTATAAGCTGTTTTGCAGAAATACCTGACTTTAAGGCATTATCACGATATTTTTATTGAGCTTAGATCTGGACTTGGGCTGTACACTTCCAAAGCACATTTATTCCTGTCATTTTAATGATTTTACTGATATTAATGATGGTGATGTTTTATGTCCAGGGAATAGTCATTTTTGTGTTTGTGCTTTTTATCTCTTTTTTAATATGCTATGTGTAGGAATTGTGTGTATTTTTCTTAGAAGTATCTGAGTAAATGGCTGTAATCTGCTTCACTTTCTGAAAATAACGTTTTTGTGCGCTTTGATCAAACTGTTGCCTAAAGAGGAGGACTTACTTGATATACTGCAGTGATTCTGAATGTGTGCCAGTCCTCCTGTGACTCACTCCAGTTGCAGTATGTGTCTGGCATTTCTTTCCTTGATCATTTTACTGGTCCTGCTGTTTTTGTAGCTGGTATAAAAACTGGTGTGTAATTTTTCCTGTATATCTTTTGAATAGTGTGTCAATCTTCACTGCCAAGAGCTGCTAACTGCTTTTGGACAATTTCTTAGATGATGTCTGACATGAGTTTGAGAGCTTATGCTCTGCTTCTAAATATTAACTAGCAAATAATACCAAAGTCAGTACTGACTCAATAATGTGCAGTTTATTCATTAACAAGTGATCACTTATCTATTATGAATTGCCTTACTGTGTCTTTTTTTTTTTCTTTTTTATTAATATGTATGTTATTGAATATGTATGTTTGTATGTATTGTGTATGGTATCTTGGCTTGATTTACCAAGAGCAACTGTGTGTGTGTGTAATTTATATATATTTATTTTTATATAATTATATTATATTAATATATACAGTATATATATATATATATATATATATATATATATATATATATATATATATATATATATATATATATATATATATATATATATATATATATATATAAAAATAATATGAGAGAGAGTGTAACTATTCAATGTATTGACGGTAATATTGGAAGTAAAGATTCATATTTAAACTTTAAGTCAACCTTTTTGTTGCTGACTTAGAGCAATGGAATTTAATCTTGCGTGTATCCTTAGGACAGTTACTAAAATATGATAACTCAAATAAAAATAATGTGTTTCTGTATCTATCCATCCATCCATCTTCTTAACCCCCTTATCCAAGGCAGTGTTGTGGGGAAGCTGGAGAATATCCTAGCAAGAATTGTGCACAAGTCATGAAAAATCCCTTGGCAGAACGCTAGTCCATTACAAGGTGAACACAAAACAACAACACACTCTTGTATCCACACACTAGGGTCAATTTAACAAAGTCAGTCCACCTCCCTTGCATGTCTTTGGACTGTGGGAGGAAACTTGAGCATTATATTCAATATGTATTTGCAAGTATTATAATTTTATTTGCACTGTTTTTTATATTACAGTATTATGGTTAATTCACATGATTGACTGTTTTGAAACCTTAAGAGTTGCGGGTAAAAGCTATCCCTGAATCTACTGGTGCAAGTGTAAGTGGTCCAGTACTGTTTGCCAGAGGGAGGAGTGAGAAAAAGTCTGTTCAGGTCTGTGATCTGCAATATCTGTTTGTCTTTTTAAGTCGGTGGGTATGGTGCAGTATACAGTATGTCATGGATAGAAGACGGATGATTGCTTGAAATAGCCGGTGCTACCTCTACCCCTTCCTGAACAGTGCTTAGCAGATGTTACACCAGAATGTGATGTAGTCAGTGAGGATGACTCCACTGTACCCTTTTAGATGATAAGAGCAGATGGAGAAATGTGAACTGTCCTCAGATGTCTGAGCAAGAGGAGATACTGGAGTCAAAATGTGTTGTCCTCACTTAAGTAATGATTGTCACTCCAAGAAATTTAAAGCTGCTCACTCTTTCAACAGCATTCCCTCTGATGTACAGTGCATCCGGAAAGTATTCACAGTGCATCACTTTTTCCACATTTTGTTAAGTTACAGCCTTATTCCAAAATGAATTAAATTCATTTTTTCCCTCAGAATTCTACACACAACACCCCATAATGACAACGTGAAAAAAGAGGTTTTTGCAAATTTATTAAAAATAAAAAAACTGAGAAAGCACATGTACATAAGTATTCACAGCCTTTGCCATGAAGCTCCAAATTGAGCTCAGGTGCATCCTGTTTCCCCTGATCATCCTTGAGATGTTTCTGCAGCTTAATTGGAGTCCACCTGTGGTAAATTCAGTTGATTGGACATGATTTGTAAAGGCACACACCTGTCTATATAAGGTCCCACAGTTGACAGTTCATGTCAGAGCACAAACCAAGCATGATGTCAAAGGAATTGTCTGTAGACCTACGAGACAAGATTGTCTCGAGGCACAAATCTGGGGAAGGTTACAGAAAAATTTCTGCTGCTTTGAGAGTCCCAATGAGCACAATGGCCTCCATTATCCGTAAGTGGTTCGAAACCACCAGGACTCTTCCTAGAGCTGGCCGGCCATCTTAACTGAGCGATCAGGGGAGAAGGTCCTTGGTCAGGGAGGTGACCAAGAACCCGATGGTAACTCTGTCAGAGCTCAAGAGGTCCTCTGTGGAGAGAGGAGAACCTTCCAGAAGGACAACCATCTCTGCAGCAATCCACCAATCAGGCCTGTATGGTAAAGGCACGTGGCACCCCGCCTGGAGTTTGCCAAAAGGCACCTGAAGGACTCTCAGACCATGAGAAACAAAATTCTCTGGTGTGATGAGACAAGGATTGAACTCTTTGATGTGAATGCCAGGCATCACGTTTGGAGGAAACCAGGCACCGCTCATCACCAGGCCAATACCATCCCTACAGTGAAGCATGGTGGTGGCAGCATCATGCTGTGGGGATGTTTTTCAGCGGCAGGAACTGAGAGACTAGTCAGGATAAAGGGAAAGATGACTGCAGCAATGTACAGAGACATCCTGGATGAAAACCTGCTCCAGAGCGCTCTTCACCTCAGACTGGGGCGACGGTTCATCTTTCAGCAGGACAACGACCCTAAGCACACAGCCAGGATATCAAAGGAGTGGCTTCAGGACAACTCTGAATGTCCTTGAGTGGCCCAGCCAGAGCCCAGACTTGAATCCGATTGAACATCTCTGGAGATATCTTAAAATGGCTGTGCACCGACGCTTCCCATCCAACCTGATGGAGCTTGAGAGGTGCTGCAAAGAGGAATGGGCAAAACTGGCCAAGGATAGGTGTGCCATGCTTGTGGCATCATATTCAAAAAGACTTGAGGCTATAATTGCTGCCAAAGGTGCATCGACAAAGTATTGAGCAAAGGCTGTGAATATTTATGTATGTGTGATTTTGTAGTTTTATTATTTTGAATAAATTTGCAAAAACCTCAAGTAAACTTTTTTTCACGTTGTCATTATGGGGTGTTGTATGTAGAATTCTGAGGAAAAAAATGAATTTAATCCATTTTGGAATAAGGCTGTAACATAACAAAACGTGGAAAAAGTGATGCGCTGTGAATTTTTTCCGGATGCACTATTTATGGAAATATGTTCTTCTTTCTGAAGGTTATGGCCAGCTCCTTGGTTTGAATGACATTAATATTGTAGATTATTGTCCTGGTGCCACTTATATAGCAGTTAGACCTCATCTTTGTAAATTCTGTCATCATTGACAGAAAATGAGTGTGATATTCTCATCCAGAAGATTTTACAAGATTTCTCCATGATATTTAGGCATCCGCACCCATTGTTGGGTAATTAGCCCCAAATCATAACATTGCCAGCATGCTTGACCAGTGGGGATAAAATTATTTTGATGATTAGGCATGGCTTTTTTGTTGCAGCCAGCAAGATTAATTATATCCTGTGACCAGTGTTTCATAGTTCTCCAGGATCATCCATACAGTCTTTTGTCATAATAATATGAAAAGTAAAATTCTTTATTTGAGAACAAATTTTTCTTCTTCTTTCCTTTAACCAAATCCATTGTTATTCAGTCTGTGTTGTGTCCTTACTGTACTGTATTAACATGGATAATATCCCTCGCAGCTGATATCTGGAGACATTTACATGTAGTCATTCATTTATTTTTAATGTTCTTTTTTCATTTGGCTTTGTAGTATGGTTTTGAAAGATGTCTTCATGTAAGTAGATTCACCATAGTCTTAGGTATATGTCTAATTTGTATGGGAGAGGGCCTTTAATCTTTGCCTTGATAGTTTGCCTTTTATCTTGCATCCTATACTTTTTTAGTACTGGTTTTGCTTACATTTCTGATTGACAGATTATGGTTAATTTACTTTTTACATGCAAGATTAATATTTATTTATCTACTATATTTCTTGTACTGTTACCTTAATCACTTCCTGTAAATAATGCACAGAATTTGTGATTCTTCACACATTCTTTTAGAAAAGATATTATTTTGAATAATCGGGGGAAGAAATATTATAGCTGCAGTAACAGTTCAAAAACATCCAAGCAGTAGTGTGTTTGTATGTGTATAGTCGAGTGTGTGTGTGTGTGTATATGTATGTCAGTGTAACAATATGTAGGGCTTTAGTCCTCTTTGACCCCAAGCTTGATTACAGTCTTTAAAAAAAAAAATGCATAGATGGACAAATACAAATATATACTGTACATAGTCTTTATATAGATTACATTTTTCTCAATGTTTACAAATCCATATTTAATAAGTAAATAATAAAATAGTAAGTAAATAACACCCAAACCAACTCAGTAAATAGTTGTCTTTTATGTCTTTTATATGCAAGTCTCTTTTTTTTTTTTTTTTTTAAAAACGTTGGTAGTTTACTAACAGCTACTTTGAGACACAGCAACCTAGTGGACAGAGTAATACAGTAGGTCAGTGAACAGTTCACAGGTTCATTTATCTTACATAGACTTGTGGACTCTGCAGTTGAGATCACGTTTGCTTTTGCTGCTTGCTGTGCTCACTCCCCACTCAGGGCTGAGCCCTGACAAATTAGATTATAAAAATGAACATTAAAAGATAGTCAATTAAGTTTACTTGTATTAACTGTACTTTTGTTTGTGAGCCCAGCATTCTATACAATAGTTATTAACATTATAAGAAAGAAAGAAAAGCAACAAAAACACACTGCATAACATTTAAACACAAATGGGGAAACATACAACATATTGTACTGTGAAAAGCTATTTGCCCCCTTTCTGATTTCAGTTGCTTTTGCTTATTCATAACTCTTAATTGTTCCTGATCTCCAAACAAACTTTGTATAATACAAAGACAGCCAGACTAAACACAATACCCTGTGTTTGAATGATCATTTGATTTATTGATGTAAAAAAGTACACCAACACCGATATCAGCCATGTAGAAAAAGTAATTGCCCCCTTAATCACTCAATCAACCAGTGAACCTAATTTAACTAACAGGGTTAAAATGGACTAGACACACACAGGCTTGCTTACTGCCAACCCTACTGAATCTAAACATCACTCAAATGCAACCTTTCATGCACTGTCAAGTTTTCTTAATAGTCTCAACAGGCAGTATACCATGCCTTTGATAAAAAAAAAATTCCAGAAGTCCTGAGAGAGAAAGTTACTGACGATATCAGTCATGAAAAGGTTAAGAGAGCTGAATTTATGCTTTCCTAAAGTATCGCCCTGAAAAAGCAAAGCATCCCCATACCATCTCACTGCCACCATCATGTCTGAATGTGGGCATGATCTTCTTGTGGAAAGATGTGTTAGCTTTACACCAGATGCCTTTGTATTTTTGACTCATCGTCTACACAAAATTTTCCCAAAATTATTGGTAGTAATCAAGGTGTTTTTTGATAAATGTTAAATTAGCCTTTATGCTCCTCTTAACAATGGTTTTCACCTTGCAACTCCTCCATGGATACAATTTTTGCCCAGTGTCTTTCTAATGGTGGAATAATGAATGCCGACATTAACTGAGATAAGAAAGGATGTTTGCCTGCATTCTTCTGTGACTTCCTGGATGATATTTTTTTTGTGTGTGTGCTCTTGTAGTAATATTGCGCTATATATATATATATATATATATATATATATATATATATTATGACTTTTCTTCTACATATGAGTAATTATGCTTTTGATCTTCGTGATTTTGGTCAGCTGTTAAAATGATAATTAAAATGACATTATCAAATAATTATTAAATAGTTGACAAAAGATCATAAAAAACCATTGTAAGGAGGAAACCCAACTTTTTCATTCAAGCCAGATTAACACCAAAAGATATTTCAAAGTGTAGTTTCATATATCATGTAATGTAGTTCAGCTTTTCAAATACCTTGGCTTTTCCAACCAGCCAAAATTTAAAATATCTCAAAATAAGTTCCTTCAAATTATAAAATATCTGCTGCATATTTTGAGATATCTCTAATGCAATTCAAGGGTATCTCAGAAGTATTCATGGTCAGTTTGAGATACCTGAACATAATTTTGACAATCTCAAAATCACTCCCTGTAAGATTTCCTATTTCATCAGTACTTCCTCTCTGTTATTTTAAAATACAGTATATCTGGAAATTGCATTTATGGAATCTGAAAATACACTTGAAGTTATTTAGAGACATCCTGAAGTGTATTTCCGATATCCTGTAATATGACAGGAAGCTAGAGATATCTGGAGACATATTTTAGATATCTTTAATTACATTTTAAGTATCTGAATATGATATTCAGATATTTTGAAGTAGCCACCTTTCTTTTTAAAGATATCTTATATGATTGAATTGCAGGTGTTTTATACTGCAAATGGTAAAAATAAATAAATAAGATATCCAAAACTACATTTTTGTCATATAAAATTAATTTTAGGTATATCAAACATGTAAAGGTATCTCAGATGCATGTTAAGATATTTTAATAACATTCACAGACCATTTTGAAATATCTGAATTGTATTTTAGATTAACTAAAATGCATTTCTAGATACCCTTAAATAACTTCCTGTTAATTTCGAGATACAGTATCTTAAGTATATTTGAAGATATGTTAAAATGACAGGAAGTTTTATTCAAAACATAGGAAATTTTACAGGAAGTCATTTTGTGATAACATGAATTGCATTTCAGATATTTCAGAATGCACACAGTTCTTTTAAAGATATGCTAAAATACATTTAAGATATCTTAAAATACACTTCAGATATCTAAAAGTGACAAGAATATCATTTTATAATATGTTAAAATATGTTTGATATATCTGAAAATTCATTAATATGATTTTGAAATATGTGCGTTATCTATAATTCTCATGTTACATTTAAAGTTGATAATCAAGATATTTTTTAGATATTTGTAAATGTTAATTTGGTTTGTCATAATGCGTTGGTGTATAGTGGTTGGAAATTTCCACTTCTTGATGCTTTTTGGCGGTAGCATTAAGGTGGCTGCAGCCGGGTGTAGGATTTTATAAAGTGTACTGCTTAGTAAATTAGGAGATATATTAGGTAAAACACATGTAATAAAACTGACATCTTATTGTGCTAATGATTCATCTTACTTGACTGATTTCACTTTCGTGATACCAGCTCTCTTTAGCCACTCAATCAAGCTTACATTCAGTCTTTTATTTTATTTTGTAACTTTTATAGCAAATGCCATCATAAGGGGCTTCATCAGAGGAAAACAGTTTATTTAAGATAGATGGGTGTTACTATTACTGATAATAGAATAAACACAGCAAAGAAGATGAAAACAGGATACAGGAATACATACTTTACATGTTTTTGTTTTCATTTTATAAGATAATACATGGTTTGCTTTTTGAACTTTTTCCATGTAATTTCTTTAATAAACTGCACTGGACTAGCACCCCTTCCAGGGTTGTTTGTTTGCATTTTGTCCAGTGCTGTTGAGTACACTGTCTTGCTTGCAACCGTTAATTGGATTAAGCAGGTTTAAGAATGTAATGTTATGTTTTAATTAAACACAACATGGATTTTCATAATGATGCCCAACTGTGAATTAAATATACCCACACAGCATTCAATATATTCTTAAGTAGTGCCAAGCAAAGCACCCTTATTAAAGCAGATTTAAATGCACCTAATCTTGTCAAATCCACTACTTTATGTCATAATTACTCCTGAAGTATCAAGTTCAAGATTTACTTATCATAAACTCATTATTTGTGGACTTCTGAAATTGATATGGTTTTCTTGAAAGGCTCATAATTTTCTCCTGCACTAAAAGACAACCTACTGATTATAGAGGATAGTAGCAATAAATAATGTTTTTCTTGTCCATACTGTTTTAAGCTAAAATATATTAGAGTCCCTTTCGACATTTCTGTTACCCATATGGACACCCTTTATAACATTTTCACTATAAAATTATGACTGAATAAATTGCATCTTCATTTATCTTCGAGACCCCCTCAGTGATAACAGTGAATCCAGCCTTTCAGTATTCCAGGGAAAAATTGTGTTACATCATTACATTAGCCCTGAGCTGCAGTGTGAAATTGATTGTTCTGGAAAATGAACCTGGCTTCACTATAAATTACATCTATGGGTTCTAAGGAATCTGTTATTTTGTTTAAAATACTGGCTAATATAATTAGAGTTCTAATTTATGTTAAAGTACAAGTGTGCCTATTACAGTAACAGGGTATGGAATTTAATCTGTCTCGTGGATAAAGAATGATTCTGTGTGGTTTTCATTTGTAACCTCAGACATATTATTTCAGTAACATAGTCTGTAACCATTAGATATGAAAAATGAATCATTCTGCGGACAGCTTTATTCATAATTTTCAGTTTTGAAAGTTAACATTCTCTTCCATGGAGTGGGAAAGTTTAAAAGCAGATGCCTTGACCACTTACTGTAAATTCAGAAGTAATTAGCAACAGTAAATAGTGATAATAATGTTTACAGATTCTCTGGTTAGGCTGCCGAATAACAAATGATAGAGCATAAACAAGATTTTCAAAATGTGTACTTAGTGTTATACAAGCCCTAGATTGAATTCTTTGTTGGAGTTGTGCTTGTCCAGGAGGAAGCTGGTGGTCCTAACAGATTAATTGTATTCACTTTGTTTCCCAGCTCATTTGTTTCTCTAAGAGGCAGCAAACCACAAATTTGGATTAGCCATATGTCAGAACCCCTCTTTTTTTTTTTTTTTTTTTTTTTTTTCTTTTGAGTCGAAGTGGTTTTGTAATGAATGTATTACGATTCTCTGTATGTGTGATGTTTTTGTACTGTTAGGTTGTCTATTTTGGCCATTGTAAACAGTATTTTTAAGTGGGGAAAATGGGATTGTTCTCAGCCAGTCAGCCAGCCAGCCAGCATACTTTGCAGCTATTTACACTAACTAGATCACACTAGTTATTGGACTTGTGCCTTTCAAAGCTTATGTTATGGCATTTGAAGTTGTATATTTTAAATCCAATTCAGATAAAGCTGCTGCTCTCTATATTTATTCTATTTGTTTCTCTCACGTTTTGATAGTACAAGTTTATAGGGTTTAGATTGAGAATTTAGTATTCAGTGATAGCAGGGCTAAAGTGGTGCAAACAAATACTTGATTTGACATAAAAGCCAGCCTGGTGTAGTGCATGTGGAATGTCTGCTTAACACTTTAAAACCAGAAATCCATCTGTAAAGGTTAATGCACTGGCATTCTCCTGGTATTTTGGATTATTACTTCTGCTCCTTGAGATTCTATAACAATGGTAGATTTATGAACAGGTTTTGTTGCTTTAAAGGCGATTAAATAAAATGGTACCCCAGCGATATAAGCTTTACTTGATTGGTGTCCTTTTCTGGATTGTATTTCTCTAGTTTCCTAGAAACCAGTTTCAAACTTTGTTTCTGTCTCCTTTATCAAATGATGACTCTGGGACAAGAGGAAATCAGAAAAAAAAATCCATCTCACCATATTGGTAGTGCTGTGGATTGCTGATTTTAAACTTTCAATGTTGAAAAATAAAAGGGTTTCATATTAATATTATGGAATTGAATACTCTTCATTTTTTCAATTAACCTCAAACTGTCAATAATGCACTTTTGGACTGTGCCAGAGGTGTGCATATCATATGTTATGATGAAATCTTTCTTGACATTTATAAGAATAAAATCAAAACTATAAATATTGTTGTTTTTTTTTTTTTCTGGTATTGTATTTTGGCTTTTCAACATATGTCAAAGATAAATTATAAGCCTACAGTGAACGTGTTCACTTTTTAAATATGGCAGAACTGTGCCTGAACAGAGATAAGCCCTAAGTAATCAAAATGTATAACTCACCCTGAGGTTTTTGAATAGAAGTGTAATTAGTGAAGGTTACAGTGGTCAGATCCATTAAGCTCTGAAGCCACTGACCAAGACCAACGGAAATCGCAGGAATGTCACAATTAGGGGCATGGTTATGACCTTTGTCTCAAGGGTAAAAACTAAGTGCCTTTTTCAGTGGTCAAATACATTTCATATTTGTGTACTTAGGCAAGAAATATAGACAACCTGTTTATGCAGTATAAAGCAATACTACTTTAAATTAAGATGCCACAATGAGAAAAGGGAAAGCAACTTGTGATTGTTTTATTTAAAGATGTAATATTTTTGAAAGTTTTGTTTGTAAAATCTATTTAGCAATATCTGAATGTATCAATTATATTGTGAATAGAAAAAAAATAAATTCCAGGGTTTATGGAGATAAAACGTAGGGTTACATTTATAACGACAACCCTAATTGGTTTCACATTTCTTTGACACTAGGGAAATCTTTGCACTTGAGAATTTTTAAGTAAGATGCATGTTGGAGATGATGTCTGGCAAAAGTTGGGC
Organism: Polypterus senegalus; assembly: GCF_016835505.1. Lineage (NCBI taxonomy): Eukaryota > Metazoa > Chordata > Cladistia > Polypteriformes > Polypteridae > Polypterus > Polypterus senegalus. Next base: position 182,696,058 of record NC_053159.1, read on the forward strand.
ATTCAGGCTTAAAAATTGGATTTATTTTGGAATGGGTTTCAGAATTCAAGCATGCAGATATGCCAAAGGCTTCGGAAGAGAGCAGTGACCTGGTTGCCCTTATCGCTTTGGGTGGGGCAGGTCCGTCTGTGATTCTAAGGGAAGCCTGACAGTGAACCTCAAGTGGAATGTGAAATGTCCTTGGGCATTCAGTACAAAGTTGTTATAGCCTAAAATCATTTAAAATATGCTTAAGGCAAGATCTTACCTTTGAGCAATGTCTTCAGGCTTGCACATTGCTAGGCAATGTGTTCTACACTTAAATGATTTCATGCAAAATATTTGTGGATTTCTCAGATAGCCTTGATTTTAAAATGGCTCCTAATGCATTAATAGCAAGACATGGATTGATACCAGAGGGTATGAAAGTGTGTTTTTACATGGTACTCCTACCAGAAATAACTCGGTAAAGTAGTGCTTAATATTGAGTTGAATTTGGTGTCTTTTTTTGACTCCACCACTTTGTTGAAATTAAGGATAAATTAAGAGATGGCAGAGAGAAATATTTTTTTACTTTTATGGCTACTTCAGCATATAGTATGATGAGGTACTTTTGCCATATTTTTGGCAGTTGTATGAGCATTGAGATATGATGCACGAAATGTCTGATGGCTTGCTGTAAAAGCACACTCAAATGTTTTTTTGTAAAGTCTCAAGATTTGATTTTTTTTTTTTTTTTTTTAAGTAGGCAATTCTGTAATTAGCCTGCTTTGTGTCTTAATAGGTTGAAAGGCTTTGTGCTTTTGTTTGCTACTACCTCACTGGAGATGATGCACTGTGGCTGTTTACAGTACTTCATGGTAAAAGTAAATCCATACCTCAAAGTCTGGATTGTATGTTTTAATTTTCCAGTTAGGTTCAGGTTTTTGGGTTCAATGTTCTGTGGTTGATACAGAACTGGAATAGGTTGGAGTGGGTGATTTTTCAGGAACTTGTCCAAGTTTGTTGGATTTCTTAACTGAAATGTATAATAGGTTTTCACCTACTTATGACTAGATGTAGGTTAGCAGTCATTTCAATTGGCCAGTTAGTTGGCCCCTAAAATATAAAAGCAATTGCTTATTTAATAAATTATTAAATTTTTTTTATACTTAAGCTGATGACACATCCAAAATGTCCAGTGACCCACAGGTTGAAAAATACTGTCCTGTACCACAATACTTGAACAAAAGTGTACTCTGTTTAACCTTACGAATCTATGTTCAAAATGTGTAATTTAGTGTGAAAATAATGTTCTGTAGTATTTCAAACTGGAAAAAATAAATTCTTTCTAAGAGGATCTGTTCAGAATATTTTTTCAGAATTCGGAAAGTACTCTCTCTGTTTCACCCTCATTTGGGCTCATCAGGTGTACACACTCTACTGCTTCCCTCTCGAGGATCGAACCTCGGACATCAGCATCAGAGACAAAACCCCTTTTATGCTGTGCCACGGCGTGTGGTTTGTTTGACAGTAATTACATTTGTAGTCCGAGTCCCGACCTGAATTGTGTGGGTGGTTACCTACCAGGTAACACTTGTGGTTGGTCTGCAATTCGGTAAACATCCGCCATAGTGCCATCTTCAGTTGCAAGAAGCAGATCGTGGAATGTTGCATAGTTTACAGTCAGATAAACATTGCTTGTCTGTATGTCTGTCTGCTTTTCACAAGAGAACTTCTTAATGGATTCAGATATGTTTTTTTGTCTAATTTCCTTGAACATCATAGTCCGCTTGCAGTACTGAATCTGAGAGACACGCAGCGGGTCGGCTGGACCCTCCTCACTCACGTACCAGCCTCTGAGCATTCCTTACCTCCTCTTAGTTAGCGATTGAGAGAACTACTTAAAGGATTTAGATCTGTTTTTTTCAATAATTTTCTTGAACATTACAGTTGATTTTGCGACCTCTCTCATCGAGCTAAGAATCATAGTTCGCTTGCAGGAATGATACACAGTATTCATGCTAATCTGAGACACAGGCTGTTGGCCAAGGGGAGGGGGAAGCATGATGTCAGGAGTGGGGAGCTGAACAGGGTGTTGCTCGCTGTCCTCACTGTCCTGTTTCACTAATAGGCGGGTGGAGCCACGGTGGACAGCTAATTAATTCTTAAATAAACATACTAGGCCTGTGCTTACCTTTCCATTTTATTTGCAATTGTATTCTTTCTGAAAATAATTTTACATGGAGCTTTATAACTGTATGGTTATCTTTTTAACTGACTTCATCTGGCACATACGATTGTATTAGCTATGTTGTTTTCACGTACATGAGTTGTGCTTTGCTATCCTGTTTTGTTCCTTGAATAAAATTTTCAAAAATCCTAAATGGTGTACTCTGTTTAACCTTACGAATCCATGTTCAACATGTGTAATTTAGTGTGAAAATCAAGTGCAACAGCTCTTTGGCAAGAGAGTAAAAGTGTCCAGGTTCTGAAGGTTTGAGAGAGAGGGCAGATTAGTTGGTTGGTAAAGTGAAAATGGGATAGCCACTCTTTAATATTAAGCACATTTATACCCTTTGTGGGTGAGGTGTTATTTTTTTGGTTGCCCCGTTATCACTCTCCCCTTTTATGATTATTAGTATGTATGTTGTTTTTTTCAGTTTACTCCGAGCTGAAAAGTTGGACTGAGTGGAATGGAAGGGGATGAGTGAATTAAATTGCATTCTGTCCTTTAGCAATTCTTTTGCCATTTGAGTTTAAGCAACTGTTTCAAGTGAGTTCTGATTTGCTCCAGTGTAGCCATTTTTTTCTGTTTATTTTATATGGGAATAAATTTTTACATCTGCTGCCTCACAGTCTCTTTAAACTTGGTCCAAATGCTATGTTGAGTTGAGATGTTCCTCCTCCTCCCAAATTCTGTACCACTTCAAGCCTGTTTGATTGTTGAGTCAACATTGGCCAGGGTTGAGTGAACTAAAATACTTGAGTGAGTGTGCCCTGTGGTAGCCTGTCACCTTGTGCTTGGCATGGTTCCTGCTTTATGCTCTGTGCTGCCGTAGTGGATTCCCCACCAGTTATCCTTGAATTTGATCAAGTAGTTTGGGAAAGTGAATTTGTATATTTTGTGAAGAACCCATTTTCTATGACCCTTCATGCATTTTATTTCCCCTATTGATGTTATCTGAAATCCTGGTATTGTGTGTAATATTTAGTTTCTTCCCTTCTATTATATCTTACCTCTTAAAGTGCTCAAAAAGATGAGACTGAGCATAGTCATTGGCTTCTCACTCAATTTCTTTTTGCATCCAATTGAGTTACATTAGTAAAGCAAATGGTTATTCATTCAACTCATCATGTTATGTATTTTGTCGTACTCCTTCAGACAACAAAGCCTAAGAAAGTAGGTATTCTTAACTAAAGTAGTTGTTTATTGTATGCCGAGTGTAGATGTCCTTCTAAAAATGTGAAAATTTCTAAATTTCTTTGTAACTGCTTTAGAATGATATACAGTACTATGTGTCAGTGTCCTTATGTGCTTCACTTGTGTGTGTGCCTCTTGTACTCTCTTCTCCTGTTTATGAAAGTGTTTGCGGTATACAGTAGCATTGATTCCACTGCACGTAGTTTTTTCAAGCATCTTTGTATCACTGTGTAGTTACTTCCAGCTCTGTCGTTTATTAACAGCATTATCTACTCTCTGTATATTTAAATCACTGTTTTTAGCAGTTTTAATAAGGTTTGTGAGTTGAGTTCATGCTGTGATCTAATTCTAAGTAACATCATGGAAATGGACTGACTGTTGAAAAAAAATAAATTCTTCTGGAATGCTTTTTGTAAACAGTTATATGTTACCAGTGGGTCACAGTAGAAAGCATTTGATATTTATTAAATTGCTTGAGCTATGTACTCTGCCTGTGGATAGAATTTCTAAAGTTATGTTTCAGTGGAAGTCTACTTCCACAACTGCTTGCATTTGAAATATTTAGTAGAGAGACCTTTAAGATGAGAGTTATGCCATCGTAAAGAAAGAATACAAAATCCTTATATATTGAAGTCATTTTTGCATGGTTTTGCATGTTTTAAATGGTTATCAACCAAAAATTTGCAAACCTAGTTAATTCAATTAAGTGTTGCAGGGTGCTGGGTACAAGCACTATGTGAAAAATGCCAACCAGCATTGAGTGGTATGCCCTTTTGCGCACACACACAATAAATAAATAAATAAAGAAAGAAATATATATAAATGTACTTTTAATTTATAATTGCCAGATAATGTATAACAAATATTTGAGAGAGGGAAAAAATCCCACATACAGAGAACATGTAAACTCTGTACAGATGACCAGGCACAAGACTTGAACCGAGGGTTGTGGATCTGAGCGGCAGCACTAACCACAGTTCCACCATGCTTTTTCCTTGAAAGCTTGCATATTGTTATTTTTTTAGTTAGCCAATAAAAGGTGTCATTTTGTGTGTTTTTCATATAAAACAGAACTTGTTAAAGTGAGTTCAATATAGTATTTATACTGTTGTTGATTACAGTATTCACAGTGAGTCACAATTAATATTTAAATAAAAGCTACATTATTGAGTTCTGGATAGCAGGTTTATTATCAGTTTAGAAGGTTAATTTCTGTGGTCACACGAAACCACTGTTACATAATAGCAAATGTTAATTTTCAACTTTGATATATGACACAAATACATTGATATGCTTAATTCCAAGGACTCTATATCTATACATTCATTTGCTCAAGTAACTAAATTTAGTTTTAAGGTCCTGGTAAACCAAAACCTAGCCTTAAAGCATTAGATGCAAGGCAGGAACCAATGATTGATATGGTACAAGTCCACTTTTGACAAACATGTCTGATTTCATTCATATTGAACCATTTTATAACAATTCACCCTCCTATTGTGCTTGTCTTGAAGAAGCAGAGTGTAAACTAATCATATGTAAAAGAAAAATGTACAAACTCTATGAGATCCTTGACCAGGCCTGGCCTCAAACATAATCTACTGTTTTTTTTAAGAAAGCATCACTAACTGTGTTAAAAGAAAAAGGAAAAAAAAAGCAATTAACTGAATTTGAGGTAAATGTCTTTCCCTTCTTTAACCTGATGTAATGCCCCCACACAACTTTTAGTTAATTAACATCTTATTATTAAATTGTTAAAACTTAGGATATCTGAGCCAGATTCACAATTGAGGATTGAGTGTGAATCTGACCCTTTCCCAAATTTGTTCATAATATACAACGTGTCCAATTGGGTCCATTGCATATTCTTATTCACAAATCAATTAGTCTTCCAAACTAATTCAGATCAGATAGGGTCAACGCGCAGTCAGTCTGCACATATGGGCATTCTCCAGCAGTCCACTCTGCAGGTATTGCAAAGTTCAAATGGTGTTACCCATTGTAAACATTATCCGCTGTTTGTATTTGAAGGTGGCCTTACTGCCCTGAACTCTGAAAGAAACCATAGAAGAGTGGCTATTCTGTGTCAAATGCATGTGATATAGAAGTAAAATAATTAACTGTTAGTAATGATCATACTTGGACATCCAGTTAATCATTAAAAAATATGCATAAGAAATGTAAAGCAAAGTTTAACTTCTTTAGTGAGACTGAGTCACTATTGGTAAATATGTAATGAGTATAGTAGTGTATTTTTAGATTAACTACAGCTTATTACAAATTAATAATTAACTACAGCTTATTACAAATGAAAAAAGAGCTTGTTTCCATGGTCACTCTGATGTATTCAATAACATTCCCAAATCTTATTTAATCCAGTTCACCGTTTTGAGGGGCCATGCTCAAATGGGTCTAGTCTGTTATCATCAGCTAACCTAGCATACGTATCTTTGGAGATATGAGAGGAAAACCAGTGTACCTGGAGACATGAGGACAATAGACAAATGACTGAGTGCAGCATTCAAACCTAGGAGGTTGGGTCCATGAGGCAGCAGTGCAAGCCACTGCATCAATGTCCTGTATACCTAAAATAAGTAAGAGGTACATGCTAATGACTGCCCAATCCTGAACTGATTTTAAGCATGTTTGAAGATGGATGCATTTATAAACAATATTGTATAAATGTTTGTCAGGATAATGATGTCAAGATAAGATAATGATATCTTTTTCTTACATATTTGTTATTGGTATTGATATTCTGGTATATCAGAGTTTAGAAAGGATGCAAAAATAAAAATGATATATACACAAACTAAAAAAAGTTCACTGCTAAGTTTCCATTCATCACTATGTAAAGAAGAAAGGTAAATATGATGTTGCACATTCTGTTGCTTAAATATTGGTTGATAACAGGTAGCAGAAGGCTCTTTGGGGGAAAAAATAAGATTTTTTTTTAATTAGTAGTACTAAATCATTTGTGCATTACTGGAACTAACATAAAGCCAGGTTTAATGAAGACGTCGCTGTATGAGAAAGCAAAAGAAATAGACGGCAGTTAGGAAAATGCCTGCTGGATTTATCTAAGCAGGCTTGATTTTTTTTTTTATTTCTTTTTCTTCTTGTCCTAGATGTTTACTAAAATATTTTGACATACTCTATTGTTCCATAAGCTGAAATGTTGTGCACTGAAGAGGTGCAATAACCTTTGGCTTCAGTGGAAATAAAGCAGCGTGAGTCTAGTGTTTTGAGACACTGAATTGACAATACATTTATCTTTGAATAATGTAAATATCCTGAGAATTCTGTGGCAGTTGCTTGGAACAAGACCCTGGTCTTCACTGCATTCGCTAAGGGCCAGAGCTGTCAGAGAGTTTGCTTGCAGCTCTCTGCTCCAGAATAATTTAGGTTGTGCCTCTTGAAGGTGCACCAGAGTATCTCACTTTAGTTTTGCATACCACCTCCAGCTAGATTCAGAGCCTTAAAGTTAATTTAGAGTTCTACTGTTGGGGGAATTAATGTGGGAAAAGCCTGGCCAAAATTAGAGTTCAGCTTTGGTAGTGGGAAAGAATTACATGACAGTTGTTAGCCAAAGAAATGTTATAATGCAAAAGCATTCTATTTATGACTAAAGGCTTTGCTGAAAAAAACAATATTATGTTAGTTCTATGAGTTTTAAAGCAGATGATTCTGAAAAGCTAAATGGGAGAGAAAAATGAGGTAACTTTATCCTATTTTTGCAGTAATAAAAGGTATATTATGAGGAAAATGGGATAGGAGCAGTGATTTCAAATTAAACCCTTCATGCCCAAGCCTTTTCTAAATGTAATGGGCTGGTGCCCCAACAAATATGTTTGTTCAGGCTGAGTGACTTAAACACGTATGGCTGAAAATTAATAGCTGGTGGCAGGCTGGCAGCGCTGTGCAGTGAGGCAAAGTGCCAGTAAATTGTTTGTCTTCTGCAGTACAGTCCTATAATTCTTCAGGGAGCCAATGACATTCTGCTTGCCAAACAAAATAATGATAAATAGAGGAAAATCAGACTTGAAGATTTCAGACCTCATTTTTGTTTTCTCTCCCTGCAATCCTCAAACCGCCTGCTGAAGTTCTGTAACAGTTTGCCAAGTTTTTTTTGGCAAAATTCCCTATATATATATATATATATATATATATATATATATGTATATATATATATATATATATATATATATATATATATATATATATATATATATATATATATATATATATGTATGTATGTATGTATGTATGTATGTATGTATGTATATATATATATATATATATATATATATATATATATATATATATATATATATGTATGTATATATAATATACTGTGTGTGTGTTTATATGTATCCATACACAATTGATAGGCACACCTCATAAACTCAAATATTAATTCCTGTCAGTTTCTTCAGTTAACATAATTTTCTTAAGTGTTAATAATAATATTTTTTATTTAATAATAGTATGAATCTGTTTCTTTATTAGATATAATGGCCTTTATTTAGTGGTTTATGAATGGCTGTAATTTTATTATATTTATAATCGTAAATGTATGTCATTTCACATTCTTTTTATGTTCAATATTCAGTACTCTGCACTATGTTGCAAATTTGCATACATGCCAAAATTATATTTTTTATTGCTTGAAAAAGTAACCTCTTCTTAAGCAATTCATTACAGACTTCCATACCTACAGTTTTCAATATATTTTCATGCATTTTACACTTTATAACATTATATTGTCATTCCTAATTTGTCTAGTTCAGGGTTATAGGTGACAGGAGCAGCACTTGGCATAGGGCATGAGCTAGCCTTGAATGTTACACCAGTCCATTGTAGTACCCACTCAGACAGTCTCAGTTTAGAAATGCCAGTTAATGTAAGACACAAATCTTTGGGATATGTGAGGAAAATGTGTGACTAGAAGTTTAATCCCCACATACACAGGGAGAATCGGCAAACATTAGGCAGGAACCAACCAATTAAACACCTGCACCTGCCAATATAGAAGTAAAAGTTAGTCTAATACTTAATTTTTTGAAAATGAAAAAGAAAATGTGGTTACCCAGAGAAAAGCCCATGCAGACACAGAAAAACGATGTACTTTACTCGCATGGCTGACACTTTTATCCAGGGCATCTTGCAACGTTTGAGATACAATTGGTTACATTTATTTTTATTTTTCCAGGTGGTGCACAGGCAGGTGAAGCGACTTGCGTATGTTAACACAGTGCCAAATAGTGAGATTTGAACCCACAGCCTCAAGGTTTGAACTTGAAAGCCTTAACCATTATGCCACACTGTAGTTGTGATATGATGAGAGCAGCCAGATGCATAATTTGAACATAGAAATCTGAGTTTGTGAGGCACTGGTGGTAACCATTGTGTAGCCATATATTTTTATATAGTGTAAAGTACAGTATGTCCTCGATGTGTATGTGTATTCTGAAATTTTCCCAAATATTGTGTATTTTTGGAGGGAAATTGCCTTTGGCATTGATGGTGATGATGAACAGTAGAATTTATTTTTTTTAACAATCTTGCCTCTTCTCTCTCTGTAAATGTCTTTCCCAGTTCACACTGTCCACTTGCAGTTCAACGTTTAGGATACAGTCTTAGGTTGTTGCATCTGAGAACTCGGGTGATAGTCATTAATTCTTCATGGTGAAGTGAAACTGGTATAACTGAATTGGTTTTTAAAAGGATTGTGACTTTTAACTATGTCACCTTTAAAATAAGCCTCTTGTATTTTTTGCTTCAGGTAGCCAACACGCACAAGCTTTAGTTGTTAATAAAAATATTGTGCTTTTTGAAGCATACGCACAAACACTTCATTCTGCGCGCACACACACACACACACACACACACTTCTACTGGTAGCACGGACATGCAGGGATTACATTCCAGAGTTGAACTTGGGAACCTTATGAGGAGTTAACTTGGAGACTTGCAGGATCATTTGGTGCCAGGAAGCAACCTTAGATGGGATTGCCGGTCATTGTAGGGTACACTTACTAAAAGACACACTAATTCCTATTAAACCAGTTTAAAGTTGATAGTTATGCTAATATAGTCACCTTTGGGATATGGAGTGGAACAGGAATACTTTGAGAAAGCCGAGGTAGATATAAGGTACATTTGAAAGGTACACTCGGAACATTGACTGGACAGGTAATTGAACCCTGCTTAGTGGAGCTATAAGGTGGCAGCCTTATAGCTCAGCCTTATACCTCAATACTATTATGTAGTACCATAAATACATATCCCATTTAACTCAAATGAAGTCTTGTATGTTTCTGAGAACTAAAACCTTATTGTGAATTCTTCCTTTTTCTTTTTTGTGATTAAAAGGTAAGAACTGCATTTAACTTGCATGAAAGTGTACCATTTTTACATGCCTTACGTCCTTCTGAATTTTCAGTGAATAATGTAATTTTATCTTTTTCTTTTTTGCTAGGCCTATTTGCGAATGTGCACTCTGCCAGTCCAGGTGGCGTGTAGGGCCAATGCAGAATACATGTCCCCATCTGGTAAGTCTGCTGTGCATTCTGTGCACTGCTGCAGTGAAGTCACACTTCCATGGCAACAAAATTTCAGCTCATGGCCATTAAGTGACACCGTTAGATGCAGTGTTTCTAATTGCCTGCCGCTCCAGCACACCGGCAGCTTTCTGTGGTTACTAAGAACGTAATTTGAGCCAGGCTATACATATTGTCCCCTTTCCCAGTACTGGTATTTTTATTGCCAGCACCTCTGCAGCACATAGTAAATTGTATTATGATTTTAGTCATACAATATGTTATTCCTCAGAAATATTATCTGTTTATTTGTTGGTAAAGTGTTCTTTGGTTTTAATCCAAAGAAATGGTCATTGAAAGCCGTCAGCAATTTCCTATTGTAGAAAAATTATTTGTTTACAGTAGCTTATAACTACACCACTGTTACAGTAAGCAAGAGATGTAGATTTGAAATGCATTTTGCTTTACTGCTTACATTTTTTTGTTAAAATGAACCTTGTACATTATTATTACCAGTGTTGTAAACTAAATTAATTGTCAGCCTTGTTTAGGCTTAGGCAGTAGCTTTATTGTTATTATTAGATGGTTCTTGTGTTTATATTCAGTTCCACATTAAAAAAAGTCATTATTTTTGGATGACCCACTTTAGATTTGTAACAGTTTTTTTTTTTTTTTATTTTATAAAAAGGACAATCTAAGAGGGTATAATTCCTTCTTGTTCTCTGTTGGTCATGATAGCCTCAATTGCCTTGACCTTTTGCACTGCTGAAATATTTTAAATAACAGATTGATATTCTAAGTCAAATTTCAAGGAAATTCTCTTAAAATGATTTGAAGAATGGTCAAGTCCACTCAGTTATAATTGGTTCATATATATAGTGAATAAGTGACCTCCTTCAAAGAAAATCCTTGTAAAATTCCAAGAGAGGAGTGTTTCATATTCTGCATTTTAGAAGGAAACAAAAATTAGCACTGTATATATATACTGTATGTAGTTGTTCATATATTTGGAATTTAACAGGATAGAGAGGAAAAGTAATATTAGCAAAATTTGTTTTCTTATGAAATAACTAAAGCATTATATTTTGAAATATTGACACATACCTAATATAAAGCTTTTGTCATTATCTTACATATTATGCTAAAATAGTGAAATTATTGTAATTCTGCCTAGTGCACACACATGCCATGTGTTTGTTTTATATCCTTAACTTTGCCGTGTGTTTGCTTTATTTCCATAACTGAAAAAATAGCAACAAATAAACTTGCCTTTATAACCGAAGACCTAAAACACACCATCTTTTTTATTAGAAGCTACATGTTAACATCCTTGGAGACCCCTCTGGTCAGTGAGAGCTGCATTTCTTTTGTCATACAGTTGATCGTGTGGATGCAGATTAAGTCTTTGTTGGTCTGCTATACTCCATCCATTACCCTAAGGCTGCCTGTAACTTACAGAGAAAGAATCTTTTCAAAGGAACTTTGACAGAACCTGCTGTTAGTATGAACTCTGTGTGAACTGGGCTTAACAGTAGGTTCCATAATTAAGGAGATGAGAAGGGAGTTGTGAGAAAAAAAAATTGCTATTTTATTTAAGTCATATTTTAACATGCATATTATTGAACACAAGTTCTGTGTTCTGAATAGACTGAGTACCAGTTATCGCATAAACTCTGTCCATAGTCAGTGCTCACTAATTCTGGATCATAAGTGTTATGTATTTTTTTGGTTTACTGGCAAATAATTCATCCAAACAATGTGACAGTATAATTTGGCACAAAACATAAGTTGCCATTTTTAATAAACATTTGTTTTTATTCATTAAATTTCTATTTAGTTTTCTCATAAGTTATTTCAAACATTACTTTAATACTCCTCTTAATGTCTAAGCTACATATATTTTTTGTAGTTTTCCTCAGAAAACCTTTTATTAGTAATTGCAGTGCTTATGGTTATTTGTGTGGTTGTGTGTGTGTATGTATGTGTATATATATATATATATATATATATATATATATATATATATATATATATATATATATATATATATATACACACATACCGTATAATCTTTTCCCCTTTCTTAACCCACATTGATTTTTAGTTTTCAGGAGGGCTCATTAATGCAATACAGATTCTCAGAATGCTGTTAAGCATTTCTGTTTTTGACACAATGGTGCCTCTTTTTGATTTGCCATTCAGAGTCCTATTATATCCAGATATCATTTTCTTATAGGAAATATGAGCACACTGTTAGATACTAACACTTTTTTCCCCAAGCTTTACACATAATAGACCATCTTTCATAGTGCTTGAAAGAATGTAATTAATTTGAGTTCCACAGAAATAGATTTGCGGCTTTAGAGATCTAGTTAACTGATTGACTAGGGCAGACAGAAAGTGCAGAATATTCTAGCAGTGTTGCCCATCTGTGAAAATGTAATTCTTATACCTTAAAGATTTTTTCCTGATATCAAGGTTTTTAATTCATCTGTAGCCTTTATGCAATCTAAATCCAGCACCTGTAATAAAAAGTGAACAGCACAAATAAAATCTTAATTTTAAATCAGTTTTGTTTATTTACATGTATGAACAAAATGGTACCATCTTATCCTTTTTATTTACTTGTTTTATTTTACAGGTTACTGATATTATTTTATTCAGTGTTAACAGTAAGGTAATTTAAAGTGGCACATTTTTGGTGGAAAAACTGTCTTTAAGAAAGCTTTATTTTTCTGTGTTTTGTATTGTAATTTCTTATAATAGCAGTTCTTTCTTTTTTTCTGTACCCCAGCCATGTGTTTGTGCAGGTTCTTGTCTTTTAGCAGACCATTTTGAACAGATGAAACTAAGAAACTGCTGCCTGTGAGACTATGTTTAGTTTATAGTATGCCTGGATTTGTATATTTTGAATTTGGGGAAACTGCAGGAAGTTTAAATGTTTGTGTTTCCCACTTGCGTATATACTTTGTTTTGTATGTTTCTCCTTTTATCCTGTATACAATCAAAGTTGATTAAATGCACAAAAGCCCTGTCAATACTGCAGTTCACTTGTGAAAAGTAATTAGAGGCTATGATAAAAAGTACAATGGGTTTCTTTATAAACTCTGCATATACGAAGGAGAATGTTCCTTTTTTGTTTTATTTACTTATATATTTATTTCTTCCTTCAGGTAAAGTACCTTTTATCCATGTTGGCAATCAAGTTGTATCAGAACTGGGTCCAATAGTCCAGTTCACCAAAGCAAAGGTAAGAGAAACTACATCCTTATAAATGCTTTTGGTAGCAGTCACTGAAGAAAGCACTTCATCAATCATTTTCTGTCGTGTTCAGGCAGAACATATTGATAGAGCGATTTATAAAAATTATGGTTGTTCACAATTATTGTGGAGCATTTAATAGCTAGTGGTTGGGTAGGAGGAAAGTAAATTCCTTACAAAAAAACAATCAAATGGTATAAAAAAAACTTGGACTCACAAAAGAATCTTTTTTGTTTCAGTTTGTAGCTCAATACTGTACACTTGACCATCTTATTTAAATTAGTCAACCTGTAGAAGTTTCAGTATTGGTCTCATTACATTTGTGAGCATGTCAACATGGAATTTTATTAATAATCATTAAAGAGTCGCCTTGAAGTACATAGCATATTTCCGCGTTCTTATAATAGCTATCTTTTTGATTGACTTATTACTTATAATTTGACATTATTCTTTAGCACTGAGTTTTGATTATGACATGTTTTCAGTCACTTAAATGATGCTATGATCTCCCTAAACATGGCAATAAAAAAATCCCTGTGCATCTGTCTTAATCTATTGTGCTGCCTTGCAGCTGAACCGATTGATATTACTTAGTGCAATCCGTTTCTCTGTCCCTTTAGGGCCATTCACTTAGTGATGGACTAAATGAAGTCCAGAAGGCAGAGATGAAAGCCTACATGGAACTTGTGAATAGTATGCTGTTGACAGCTGAGGTACAGTAAGTTCTGAAAACTTGTGTAGTACTTGCTCTAAATGGCAGAGTGAATGACAAAGTATGGCTTTTTTCCCCTTTACCTTTGATTTCCTTGCAATTGACAGAGCTTATTGTAATGCTGACAGGCCGAAAGAGCATGTGTGGCATTTGGAAAGTCTGCCACCCCAAGTGCATGTCTTTTAAGGATATAACTGCAGATCCCAGAGTCTGTTCTTAGTCGTGGTCCTTAGAATACTAAAAACCAGTCACTGCCCCTGGGTATCATTGAAACTAAATGGAACAGATAGAAAGTGAGAGGCTGACTGTATTCTTATATAGGAAATTGCTGCAGCAAGTCATTGTGTGAGCCATAGTCTGCAAAAGAGATTAGCTCATAATATATTCATGCAATATACATAAATAATCATAAGTAGTCCAGTCTAAAGTAAGAGGTGAACTATACCCAGTTACCACTTGTATCTTTTAAAATGTGTAGATTATTTTTTAGATTCCACAAAAACATTCACATTCCATGTGAGATGTACACTATAATCCATTAACTTCATGCTTTTAGTCAAGTGAAAGAGTAATGACATGTCAACACTGTATAAGAACATTCAAAGTAAGTTAATTTTGTGTAAATACCTAACATGTAAATGTTAATATTATAATATTGTAAATAATAGTTGAAGAATGCGTGGTTTGTTTTAAAGGGAAAAAAAAGGTTTAAAGGGCTTTGAGCTAAAATATACATTGTGCAAAGTGGTTACAAACAAGCATTTTGGAAGTGAAACCACTGGGCAACAATGGATGGCACTGTGTTTTCTGCCTGTACACTTTTGTGATCGGCATAAAATGTACAGAATTGTTTGATTAATTAGTCTGATTACTAATGATTATTCTTGGTGATTACCCCCTTTCTTTAGCTTTAATTACTTTCACATATCTTCTGGTTTACCGTTGTCTTTGTTTGTTTACAATTTGATGCTTTGAATTTAGTGTAAACATTAATTTTTTTATATATAAAATTAAGCTAATTAATCACTGCACTCCAGGAGCTGTAGTAATGAATTGTTTGCAGCATTTTGATGTTCTTGGCAGTCTCATTTATAAATCAAAAACTGTTCTGTAGATGGAATTCATTTACAGAGCTCTACTGTGAGTCTAGTTGTAGTTTATATAAAATGTTTCTTATTTCTGCAGCTGTATATTCTGTGGTGTGATGAGAACACTGCAAAGCAGGTGAGCACTTTTTTTTATCAGCATTTATCTTAATTAAAATTTAATGAACAGGGGCTTTCTTCACAACTGGTAGTCCCAGCTCATAAATGATACATGGTGTTTTACAGCATTACTTTGCCTGCACATACATTTTCAAAAAAGCTGTGTCTATAACTCATAAGAGAGTGCACTGTTAAATGAGAATACATTTAAAAATTAATTTCTTTGTGCCAGTTGTACAAGTCTGGTAATCAAGTAGCAAATAAATTAAATGAGCAGTGCAGCACGTTCAGTAAAATTTTTGTTTGATACTTAAATGTGGCAAATATAAACAAGGAAGTATTTTATTTATATATTTTGCACAGTGCATTTTATGTGACTGTTTCTGTGCTATATTGTTGGCTTGTATCTAACTAAAGTATTATAGATGAGGATAGTGACATATTATATGATCATTTTCAGACGCATAATATCCAATGTTTGCTTTTTGTGTATATTACAGTGTACAATGCTTCATTACTCACATTTCCATGGCCTCTAAATAAGAAGATACAAGTCATTAATTTATTTAAATAGATACATATATAAATAAAATCAAAATGTAATGAAGATTATATTTTTGCATTTTAGATCACAGTACCACGGTATAGTATTCCTTATCCATGGCCTCTAAATCACATTTTGGCCTATCAGAAGCAATGGGAAGTCAAACGCAAAATGAAGGCCATTGGTTGGGCAGGCAAGACCATTGATCAGGTAACAAATTTATTTTTATGTATGTATGTGTATGTCTAATAGCACTTTTGTTTTCAACTTTTGTTATTATCCTTGTATATGTTTTTCTGTTTTACAGTTTCATGGTGATGTTATTGAGGAGTTTTCTTTGATAGTATACATCTGAATTGATTTAAGCTGTGTGGCCCACTGACTAAGGCAGTGGACTTTAAACATAAATCTGTCACTTCAGTCCTAGGCTACAGCACACTGTGTAACCTTGAGCAAGTTATTTTTCTCTCCTGTGCTCTTATTGTAAAGAGATACTGTATGTAAACAGTTGCACTACAGCCTCAAATTGGTGTGATTCTTTACACAAAAAAGCCAGGCTATTTAAATAGCCACACTTTGATTATTTGATTATTGATTTCATTGACACTATTAGATTAAAAAGACACAATATTTGATTAAAATGCAAGTTGAAGCTTTCTCTGTTGATACTGTGATGGTTTTTTTAATTGTTATATTTATTGTACATTAAATTCTACTATACTCCCCATTAAAAATATGGCCTCTAGGGCTTTTCATCTTAAAACAATATTGTTCATCATCCATATTGTGGTGCTATGAAGCAATTGTTATATTTAGGTGTACAGTGTTCCTTATGGAATTAAATGTGTGAGTAAAGGTAGAAAGGTATTAGCAAAAAAAAAAAAATTAACAAAATGCCCAATCCATTTTAGGACTGCTCAAGGCATCAGAGTCCATCACAGAGCCAACCTTAAATGGGAAGCCTGTCAATTGCACTGCCTACTCATACACACATTCATGTGAGACTAATTTAAAGTCATCTTTGGAATGTGGAAAGAAAACCAGAGTACAAGTGGAAAAGCCCCATGTAGATATATGGAGAATATGCAGACTTCTTGCAGACAGTAACAAGACACTAGATTTGAACCCAGCATGCTGTATCTATGAGGCACCGACACTAACTATGTTCTGCAATAAATACATAAATAATATTTAAGTTATCTCAACTATGGTCTTCATCATGGTAATATCTGATTGAGTAGAAGAGAATGAAATTACAATAGAAAAAAAAAATATTCATTGGCTAATACGGAGACATTTTTGTATTCAAGGCAGTTTTGTATCATTAGCACATAAAACTGAATGTGTTATAGTGTTTCAATCCAGTCATTAGTGATGATTTTTTTTCCTTATTCCTTCCTGTTTGATTCATAAAAAATAGTATATAGCAGTAAAAATTATGAAAATTATATTTGTGGGTATTTTTTCAATAAACATAAAGACATTGTTAATTAAAGCTGCATTCTTTTGCTGTTAACACCTTTTCAAGGATGTATACCTTCTAGACTGTAACAGCTAATGATCATTTAAAAAATAGTAGACATTGACAGAAGTAAGTAATTCAACACTGTAGCAGAAAAAATATTGAGATTTATGATGATGATAATAATAATAATAATAATAATAATGATTCTTCATTTTCCAAAAATTGAAATGGGACAGTGTGACTTAAAAGTGAATATTGGCTATTCCATATGTATGCTATTAGCAAGGAAAGGTTGTTGAATGCATGCTGTGAAAACAAAATAAAGTTACAAATGGCATTTCAGCTGTGGGTGGTCTTCAAAAATAAACTAGGAGACGGAAAAAGGGTTGTTAGATTCTATTGCTTCTACTAATAGCCCTCTTCTTTTCCTGGTTATTTTTTAAAGAATACCCACAGTGGAAACGTCATTTCTAGCCCTATTTTCTTTTCACAGTGGGAATTCAACAACATTTTTGGTGCATGTTCAGGCCTCACACTGACACAGATTTTTTTGTGCGTACTGTGCTTTTAGTATATGTATTTAGCTGATTAATGATTTTCTGTTAGTAGACCAAGTGACTATTTTATATTGTAAAATTGTAGTCTCAAAGTAATATGGATTAATACACTGGAATTGAGTCAACATAAAGTTAAGAGCTGGAATATGAAAACACATTGAAGTAAATACAAAATAAAAACTGGGAAAAGCAGTGAACATCCAGAAAATTTTGTTACTGAGGATCTTTGACAATACGCTAGATCTGTGAATGTTTACCAAGTGCAAACACTTAATGTTTTTAGAGTGTCACCTTTTTATGTGCTAAATATATGATCTTAATTTTTTTTAGTTAAGCCACACTATAGTGAACCCAGATAATAGTGGCAAAAGTTTGTTATATATTGTGCTTCATTCCTGAGGCTTGATTTACAGATTAAGGTTCAAATAAAGGGATCCACAGCAAACATTAGGTAATTAAAACTCAAATTGTGCTAATGTGTTCTAATGTCTAAATTGCATGGGTATATTGAAGCAGTGGTTTACCCAAGGCAAAAATAAGAATATTTATTGGAATATTTACTGTTTTGGTTATCCAGAAGACTTTCTACTTCTAAGTTTTGAATGTTCTGTCGACTGCTTTCAGAGAGACTGCTAATTGTTATTCTCAATGCGCTCATTCTCAGGTTTATGAGGATGTGAGCCAGTGCTGCCAGGCCTTGTCACAGCGACTAGGGACCCAACCTTATTTCTTTAACAAACAGTAAGTTAAAAATATGTGATGAAGCTGACTAGACAGAGAAAAAGTAAACGTAAACTTGCTAATTACTTTGTGTGCAGTGAATTCAGCAGTCTGTTTTTTTTTATTGATTCTTTGCCCTTAATGGCTTAACATTTTCAAATAATTTAAATGAAATGCCTTTTTAGACATATTTTAATGATTAGTTGAAATTTGATGTTTTTTTTTTTTTTCATTTGGATCAGCCTCTTAATTTTTATTTCTTAAAATTTAAGTATACTGTTCAACTGCTACTGCTGCCAAAAAGGTTACAGAAGGTCATCTCTTGCTCATGGGTAAAACTAAGGGCAAGCTTCCAGTATGCAAATATCTGGCTTTGATTTTGCTGTTGTGTTTATTTCCATTTGTTTAGAAGGGATTACAAAGGAAATACATCCAAAAACTGACACCACGTAGGGTTCATTTTCATTAGTGTCAGTCCACTTCGCAGATGAAAAGCGCCGAAAGGCATTGCGCTTTTTTGAAGTGCATCAGGTTTTTTTTTTTAGTTTTGTTATGCAGCATAGCTGTAGGGGGAAACTGAACACAGACTTGCAGTCTCCCTCCCTCCCTCTGTCTCTGTCTCTTTTTTTCTCTCTCTCTCTCTTTCTCTCTTTTTTTATTTATTTATTTTTATTAAACATGATGTGTTAAGGATAGCCAGAAAAGTAAGTGATAAAATACAGTAGCCTACTTACATTTTCTTGTGTGGACCATGGTTCCATCTTTTTCTTTAATTTTAGTGCATTGGGAAATTATAATTAATCTGTTAATGACAGCAGGGTTTGTCACAAGCTTGGGGAATGTATAATAAATTGCAGTAATAAAAATTAAGATCGCATGCATCAGTGAAACCTTTAGAGGTTTTGTTTAATTTAGTTACAAAATGCCAGCAGCTGACTGGGCATCTGAAGTGCTATCCTGAGAATGTTAATTTTTCTGACTTGCAGTTAACCTGGGAAGTTTTATCCATGATGGGCAGAAAATTATGGCTTTGAGACAGAAATATAAGGTTAAAGAAATAAGATATATTGACTACTTCTGTTTTTTTTTTTTTTCTTTACCTGTCCCTACTTTCTAGACCAACTGAGCTTGATGCATTAGTATTTGGACACCTGTTCACTATTCTTACAACAGAGCTGACTAGTGATGCTTTGGCAGACAGAGTGAAAAACTACAGCAACCTGTTGTCATTTTGCCAGAGAATTGAGAAGAACTACTTTGGAGATAATGACAGCTCTAGCATAGTCGGTCGCACTTCTCCTTTTTCTTGAACTGTAATTCTTTTTGTGTTTGCTTCATTTCCTTTATGTTGCTTGATGTCTTGTAGTAATTCATTGTTTTCATTAACAAAAAAATGAATAAAACTGTTAATTGTTTACAAGCATATAAAAGCATCAAAGCCAGAACATTTTTAAGCATTTCAGTGCATGATATTTAAAAGTGTACTGTTTAATAGTGGTCATCATTTACAGTTGCTCACCTCTGTATTATGCATGTGTGTATTTCTTGACCTTGAAAAGGAAAGAGCCCAGTAATACAAATGTCCTTAACTTTTATTGTGACGTGAAGGAAGACAGAAATATCTGTAAACATAATAGTTAAAACATGTGCTGTTTGTGTAAAATGAAAAAAAAAACATTATGTATTGGGAAAACAAAGCAAACTTTAATGAGCAAATTACATTTGAAAGAAGAGGGGAAAAAAAAACAGTGAATGCAATGTGTCCCTGATGCTTATTCACAAAATGTTTTGCTTGAATTTGCAATGTGTTTTAAGCAAGAGGAATGTTTTGTTTTAAGCAAACTAAAGAAGCATTATTTTTACAAGGAGACTTGCTGTGTGTTTTTGTTTGTGTGTTTAACAGAAACATACTGAACTATTACAGATGAAACCAGTGAGGCTTGCCGAATCCTTGGCTATGGAATTTGGGAGGTGCATGGTGCCGAGGCATCTTGTATAGATTGAAACAAAATACACAGTTGACTTGTATCCGTCACAGATGACTACACCTCCATGAAGGTTACACTGTGCTTTTGCAAACTTGGTTATTCTTTACTAGGAAGAAACACTACATGTTCATATTACACTGAACTGTTTTGAGCCTTTTAACTTTTTGAAACTGTAGCACAGGACATGGAGCATTCGGGCTGGGATGGACTTTGAGTGTAGAATTAAGGGGCGAAATTGGTACTGTCCTTCCATCTGTTGTTTTAATCTGATCATATGGTTTTATGTATAGTGTGCTACTTCCTATTTCAGAAGAGTGGATCATAATGTTGGGGCCAGCATTCAACAGTGTGCTGGTCAATGGCAGGGTGTACATGAATGTATTCACCTACACTCTACCATGACACTGGCATATGGGAGGTAAACCCATGCAGACATAAACAGAATATTGACACGTGCCATGAGTGGGATGGGATGAGATCCCAGGACATTGGAGCTAAGGTAAAATGATAACATTTTCAGACTCGAATTTCAATTCAAGGCCATGGAGGGAATTGTTGGGATGGGGTATGTAGAGCCTTTCCTATTGAACTACTTGTACTAAATGCAAGGCAATCTTCCAGTCCATCACAGACTCTAGTCTTACACATACTGACACTTGCACAAGGGCCAATTTAGCATTAGTTTATTTTACAGTTAGAGCATAGGCAGGTCAAGTGACTTGCTAAGGATCACCCAGCATGTCAGAGGTGGGAACTAAGCTATAAGGGACTATTTTTGACAAAAATAGATTATTGAAAATGACAGTAACACCAGTCAAAACATAGTACTTGCTAGAACTCACCCTTTCAACTTTGACTGAATTATTTCAAGCCACTTTTCATATGTTTGGTTTCATCAATACAAATAAATGAAGAAATAATTAAAGAAATAAAAAACAGAAACATGTTTAAGCATTTAATTATTTATGTTAAGATATTGTGTTTTTATTTGTTATATTTTAAAATTTATTCATTTACTTACTTATTTTTGTCTGAAGTATTCCTCTGTTCACATCCAGGAACCTTGTGGTTTAGGTCCACTACCTTACTCAGTGTGTCATACTGCCATGTCTTAAATATTGATACTCCGAAAATGATTTAATATATTTTTCATCTATAAAATCTAAAATACAGTCTTCATTGTTCTTTTTAGAACTGCTTTTATTTTGTTCTCTTTTAAGATAGTTACATTTGCCTCCTATTTTAGTGGGAGGGTGGTGACAAAATCCCCCCATAGAAGAACAAAGAAATCTAATTTACATTTCACATAAGGGGAATTGTAATGTTAGCTGACGTTGCCAAGAACTGGTAGTGCTGCATCTTTTTTGTTAGTCCTTAACAAGGTTTCACTCAAAGAGGAGCTTTGTGTTTACAAGGTGATTAGCTCCTGTTAACCATTAGCATTCGATTGATATTCTGCAGTAGACTGATCTGATTTATGTTGGGTCGCTACTCTGAGACGAGGAGCTTGTTCTACCTCTGCCTGGTCACTGATCTCTACATCAGTTCTCTTGTTTTACTCAAATAATATGGAGGCATATGAACTCGGTAATTATTTCTTCGCCTGACTTTGCTTTGGACATAACGAGGTTTGTTCTGGGTTTCTCCTCAGGCAAATGGACATGCTGGCAGTGTGACATCAGTTAACCTATAACTGTTACACAGGTCATCTTGCCACAATGTTAGTTGCTCGGTAATATCAATACCATGTGTATCTTTTTTTTTTTTTTTTTTTAGCAAACTGCTTCTGGCATTTTTTTGTGAAGATAAACATGTCTGGTAAGTAGGTGGTTGTATTTGTTCTCTCAGTGAAAACAATTAGCCAAAAGTTGTCTGAGATGTATGTCTCCGATAGTTCATCTAGTAGAAAACTGCTAAGAAGTTTGAAAAATACCATCCTAGACCTTTTTTGCTACAGAAATTTTTTCAAATGTAATTCAGTCTTGACCAAATATGAGGTAATGTGATAGACTTTATACTGTGCTGATAATTGAGAATATGCTTCATAAATGTTTTATTATGTTTTTAAATCTGTTCAGTCTGTTTTAGAGTTATGGGGTGCTGAAGCATATCGGGCTCAAAGCAAAAACCATCCCTGAACAGGTTGCCATTTCATTATAGGGCCCATTCGAACATGCACAAATACTGTCAAAAGACCATCTGAAATAAAAATCTGATACAAAACAAAGAGAAGCTCCACATGGGTAATGTCAAGGAACGGGATTCAAACCTAGCACACTTACTCCAGGGATGGCCGCGCTTACCATTGCACTAGGTGCAGTTCATTTGTAGTATTCCTCATCTCTATGTGCATCCTATGTCACATACATTTATAATCCAATTCAGAGTCACAGAAGACTGGACCCTATCCTGACTGCATTGTCACCAGCTGGGCAACCAATCAGGGAGAGGTGCAAGCTTAAAATAATGCCACCTATGCATGCACCTACACAGGACCAATTTATAATGGCCTGTAAAGCTAACATGCATCTTTGGGGATGTGGAAGGATAAAATGTACAGACTGGAAGTATGAATTGAGCCCAGGACACTAGATCCATGTGGCAGCTGCACTAACCACTTCATCATCAAATAAGCCCATATAGCCTTTAATGGTACAATTTGTAAATTAGCTGTGGGATAGTTGCCTTCTTTTTCATAAAACAAGCTATTCCTTCTATATTCTTTCACCAGTGTTTAATTGTAGTAACAAAGTATGGTATGTAGATGAAATTGTGTAAGTTTTCAACTGTTGGAATAAAGTCAGGGCTATGGTTGTTTTAGCTCTAAAGTTGTTTAAACCAATCAGAGGATTGAAAGGCCATTATAAAGCTTTTGTGTCAGGCACTGGCTAATGTATGTGTCACAGATCAATCTGCTGTGGGCTGCAGAAGACAATGTATTATTTTAATTTAAATGAAAAACATTAGTTTTACAGAAATGCAAAGCAACACATCATGCAAAGAGTCCATCTTGAATGTATTGCATAATGAAAACAGACTTTGGGCATTTGTCTGGATAGAAAGAAAATTGCAGCAATGTTTAAATTCTAGGAGACACCCTGCTGTATGAAAGATAAAGTTGTAATGGAAATTATCTTTCAAAATCATAACCAGAAGAACTGAGAATGTTACCTGTTAAAGTTACTTTTTTTCAAAGTAATCTCTTAGCCACAGATCTTGGGTATATGGCGGAAGAAGATTCTACCTATGAGCCACCACTGCAAATCTAGGTTATCATTCTGCTTCTTTTGTTTGTCTTTATGTTTTTGTGTTTAGTGAAGTGGTTAGTCTCCAAAATACATAAGTAAGGACATACGATCACACTGCGTCGTATGGGATATTATGCTGTTGAAGTCTCCCAACTAGTAATGCTGATCCCGCCTTTTGTAAAGAAGCACTTGAAAGTTGTATTTGAATTACTTCCTCTGACCGTTGTTTCTCTGATCTCAGCTAAACTTAGTCGGGCTTGTTTTGGGAGATTGAAGCTGGCTGTTCTCATGTTGTGGTTAATCCAAAGATTATGGCTTTAACTGAAATGCACAACCATTGCCGTGATGGATTTTCCAAAGAAATGGGGCCATTTTTTGGAATGGTTTAATGACAGAGGAATCGAAACATTACACACATCCGAATCTGTTCTTCAGAGAGTTGCAGTCAGGGTGGGTGATGAAACGGTACTTATGGATGTCACTTATCTGGGAACCACTCAATGTCACTGAGATGGCACAGGTGGTGAAACAGCTGAGGAAAGAGAAGGCTGCAGGGATCTGTGGTATCTGAGGTGAACGTCTCCAGGCTGGTGGTAAAGCTGTCCTCCTGGCATTGCAAGCAGTCTTTGCTACCATTTGAGATCCCAGCTGACCGGAAAACGGAACTTGTCCCTATCTGGAAAGGGAAGGGTGATCACCTGGATTGAGGAAACTACAGGGGCCATGACACTGCTCTTGATGCCCGGTAAGGTCTTTGCTAGGGTCGTCCTCAATAGGATCCTTGATCACTTGCTCACCTCCCAGCAACTGGAGCAGTCTGGGTTAACACCTAAGAAGTCTACAACAACATTTATTTATATAGCACATTTTCATACAAACAGTAGCTCAAAGTGCTTTACATAATAAAGAATAGAAAAATAAAAGACACAATAAGAAAATAAAATAGAATAAGAGTAAGGTCCAATGGCCAGCGTGGACAGGAAAAAAAAAACTCCAGACGGCTGGAGAAAAAAATAAAATCTGTAGGGATTCCAGACCATTAGACTGCCCAGTCCCCTCTGGGCATTCTACCTAAAACAAATGAAACAGTCCACTTTGGATTTAGGGTTCTCATGGAAGGTCTTGATGATGATGGTCACATAGACTTCTGCCTCTTAATCCATCCATCATTGTTGGAGCATCATGATGCTTTGAGTAGGTGGAGGTGGCGCAGGTCTACCATCTGGTCTACCATCGACCACATCCTGGCACTGAGTCTTCTCATGGAGCATAAACACAAATAGCGGCAGAGTTTCTTTGCAGCCTTTGTTGATTTTCATAAAGCATTCAACTCAGTTGATCGAGCTGCTCTGTGGACCATCCAGAGATTTCAGATTATTCCTTCAAGGTTGCTGGATATCATGGCCTACCTGTACACTGGTACTGTCAGTGCTGTGCAGAGTGGAGGCAGAACCTCTGTGTTTTTCCCAGTTGATTCTGGGGTTTGTCAGGGGTCTGTTCTGCTCATACCCTGTTCAGTGCTTGCATGGATTGGGTGATGGGCAGGGTCTTGGAGTCCAGCAGCTGTGGGACATCTGTTGGTAAAGAGAGATTCACTAATCTTGACTTTGCTGACGATGCTGTGATCTTCGCAGAGTCAATGGAGGCTCTGATTAGGGCTCTCAAGAGACTGACTGAGTGAGGTGTCTGAGTATCTGGGCTTGTGAGTGTCCTGATAAAAACCAAGATCCAGGCCTTTAATGACCTCTTGGACACGGCCATCAGCAGTGTGTCTCTCTGCGGGGAGAGAGAGGTTTACTTACCTCGGCAGTGACATTCATGTGTCTGGTGACTCTTCCTATTAAGTTAGTAGACAGATTGGGAGATCATGGGGGGGGTCATGAGGTTGCTGGAAAAGGAGTGTGTGGCGTTGCTGGTGGCACAGCGAAAATGGATTGTGACCTGGTGGCAGGTCCAGGGTTGGTTTAAGTTCTAAGTGACAATGAATGCACGGATGGATGGATGGCTCCAAGTCTTTAGAGGCCTGGTGCTTCCTGTCTTGCTATATGGTTGCGAGTCCTAGGCGCTATCCAGTGACCTGAGAAGAAGACTGGACTCCTTTGGCACTGTGGGTCTTCAGAGAATCCTTGGGAACCGCTAGTTTGGCTTTGTGTTGCTCATGGAGTCCCTAATGAGGCACATGACCTGCATTGTGAGGGAGCGTCAGTTGCGGCACTACGGCCATGGGGTGTGGTTCCCAGAGGGTGATCCAGTTCACAGGATCTTCATTGTTGAGGACCCGAGTGGCTGGACCAGGCCAAGAGGGATGCTCACGTAACACCTGGCTGCGGCAGATAGAGGATCATTTCCGGAGGGTGGGACTGGACCATGTCTCTGCCAGGGGGGGTTGCCAACTAGGATCCTGAGCTGTTTTATCATGCGGTGAGTGTGGCAATGTGCTGTACCAGTGCACACCCCTCAACCTGACCTGGCCTGATGAGAGTTGTGATGTAAATGCATCTGGACATTCGTTGAATGACTTGAGTGCTGTCCTTTTCCTCTCATGCTTTTACAGAGCATTCATCCTCTCTTTTAAGAAGAAACCGGACATATTGCCAACCTGAGCCTGGCTTTATTGGGAGAAGAAATTTTCAAACGGTAGGTGAAGAGTGGTGCTAAAAAGCTTGTGAGCCTTTTTTTTTTTTCTTTTTTTAAATTCCTAAATTAATTTGATCAAAAACCTAATCAGATCTTCATATAAATTGTAAAAGTAGAGGTAACACGTTAGTTTAGGTGTGGCAAAAATGTATCTGTTTCTCCTTTACTATTATGTAACAATTCCTTAACAAACGCTTCTTTTGGATGTTCATAACACAAAGCAATGTGTTTATCCATCTCTGTAATGTGACCTACTAACAAAACGTCACATTGGTGTGTGTGGTCTGAGGTGGCTTAACTGTGACACGTTTCTCTTGATATCCCATATTTAATATAAGCGGGTCTCACTGCTAACATTTGACTTGGTCAAGAGATCTGATCGGACGTCTGTGCTGTTCGTGTCACACAAAGTTTTGAGAATGATGCAAATGTTATTTTTCACAGAGTTTGCTGCCTCTGTTTATATTATGGCAATTTGCATCTACTCCAGAATGTTCTGAAGATTGAGCAGATGAATTGCAATTAATTAAGTCCCTCTTTGCCATGAAAGTGAATTTCATCCCAAAATAAACACTGCATGTCAGCCCTGCCACCAAAGGACCTGCTGATGTCATTTCAGTGATGGTGAGAGTGTCAATCAACATTTATTTATTTATTTATTTCTATAGCACATTTTCATACAAAAAAATGTAGCTCAAAGTGCTTTACAAAATGAAGAATAGAAAAATAGAAGACACAGTAAAAAATAAACATGAGTCAACATTAATTAACATAGAATAAGTGAGGTCCGATGGCCAGGGTGGACAGAAAAAACAAAAAAAAAACTCCAAAGGCTGGAGGAAAAATATAAAATCTGTAGGAGTTCCAGACCAAGAGACCGCCCAGTCCCCTCTGGGCAATCTACCTAACATAAATCAAACAGTCCTCTTTGTATTTAGGGTTTTCATGGAAGGACCTGATGATGATGGTCACGTAGACTTCTGGCTTTCAGTCCATCAATGTTGGTGCATCGTGATGCTTTGAGTAGGTGGTGGTGGCGCAGGCCGCCACCACAAAGAAACCAGAAAAAGAAACAAGAGAGAGTAGGGGTCAGTACGGATTTTAGAGCCACTATGAATAGTTATTATGATGAATTGAACATACAGAGTATCAGGATTAAGTTAAAGTGAAGTTATGAGAAGGCCATGATAAAGTAATGTGTTTTCAGCAGTTTTTTTTTAAACTGCTCCACTGTATCAGCCTGGTGAATTCCTATTGACTGGCTATTCCAGATTTTAGGTGCATAACAGCAGAAGGCCACCTCACCACTTCTTTTAAGTTTAGCTTTTGGAATTCTAAGGAGACACTCATTTGAAGATCTAAGGTTGCGATTTGGAATATAACGTGTCAGGCATTCCGATATATAAGATGGAGCAGATTATTTAAGGCTTTATAAACCATAAGCAGTATTTTAAAGTCAATCCTGAATGACACAGGTAACCAGTGTAGTGACATCAAAACTGGAGAAATGTGTTCGGATTTTCTTTTCCTAGTTAGGATTCTAGCAGCTGCATTCTGCACTCGTTGCAAGTGATTTATGTCTTTTTTGGGTAGTCCTGAGAGGAGTGCGTTACAGTAATCTAGTCGACTGAAAACAAACGCGTGAATTAATTTCTCAGCATCTTTCAATGATATAAGAGGTCTAACTTTACTTATGTTTCTTAGGTGAAAAAATGCTGTCCTAGTGGTCTGATGAATATGCAATTTAAAATTCAGATTACAGTCAACAGTTACCCCTAAGTTTTTTACTTCCGTCTTAACTTTTAATCCTAATGCAAGTTTATTTCTGATAACCTCATTGAATCCATTATTGCCAATTACTAAAATTTCAGTTTTCTCTTTATTTAGTTTGAGAAAATTACTCTTCATCCATTCAGAAATACCAGTAAGACATTGTGTTAGTGAATTGAGAGAGTCGGGGTCATCAGGTGCTATAGATAAGTACAGCTGTGTGTCATCAGCATAGCTGTGGTAGCTCACGTTGTGCCCTGAGATAATCTGACCTAACAGAAGCATGTAGATTGAGAAGAGCAGCAGACCCAGGATAGAGCCTTGTGGAACACCATATCGGATATCATGTGTCTTTGAGTTGTAATTATCACAACTAACAAAGCATTTTCTACCTGCCAGGTAGGATTCAAACCACTTTAAGACCCTGCCAGAGAGGCCCACCCATTGACTAAGGCGATTTCTAAGAATATTGTGATCAATGGTGTCAAATGTGGCACTCAGATCTAAGAGGATGAGAACAGATAAACGGCCTCTGTCTGCATTTACCCACAAGTCATTTACTACTTTAACAAGTGCAGTTTCTGTGCTGTGATTTGTTCTAAAACCCGACTGAAATTTATCTAAAATAGCAGGTTTATTGAGGTGGCCATTTAACTGCATAATGACTGCCTTCTCTAGAGTTTTACTTAAGAAGGGCAGGTTAGAGTGTCGACGAGGACAAGGCCGGAGATCACTCTGTCACACGGATTGAGTTAGACACCCACCCTAGGGTGCAGTGCCTGTCTTGGCTGCAGATGGATGTAGAACTGCTGAGGCAGAAGATAATTAGCAGCAAAACAGGTCACTAATTAAGAATGACAACCTACGGCCCTCCAGGACCGGAACTGGGGACCCTTGCTTTAAAGTGTTCATTGTGGGTCTTGTTACCTGAAGAGGTAGTCTTGGGTGGTCTTTATGTGTCCTCTCACCAGATCTCATCATAAGGACCTTCCGGGGCATGGCTAACATGGGCTATCTTCGGGGGGGGGGCGTTCTTTCTGGAAAAGGGGAGACACTACTTGAGCCACCCGGAGTTGCTTTACTAACTATGGGTTTCTACCTGTGCCCGTTTCCCTGATGTCATGAGGTGGCACAGTGAAAATGGATTGTGACCTGGTGGCAGGTCCAGGGTTGGTTTAAGTTCTAAGTGACAATGAATGCACGGATGGATGGATGGCCATTATGTACAACCATGGCCAAAAGTTTTGAGAATGACACAAGTGTTGGTTTTCACAAAGTCTGCTGCTTCAGTGTTTTTAGATCTTTTGGTCAGATTTGTCCATGGTGTACTGAAATAAAATTACAAGCATTTCAGAAGGTTCAAAGGCTTTTATTGACAATGACTTTACATTTATGCACAGAGTCCATATTTGCAGTGTTGGCCCTTCTTTCTTTTTCAAGACCTCTGCAATTCGCCCTAGCAGGCTGACAATCAACTTCTGAGCCAAATCTGGACTGATGGCAGCCCATTCTTGCATCATCAATGCTTGGAGTTTGTTAGAATTGGTGGGTTTTTGCCTCTTGAGGATTGACCACAAGTTTTCAATGGGATTAAGGTCTGGGGAGTTTCCTGGCCATAGACGAAAAATTGTAATGTTTTATTCCACTTAGTTCTCACTTTTGCCTTATGGCCCAGTGCTCCATCGTGCTGGCAAAGGCATTGCTGGTCACCAAACTGTCCTTGGATGGTTGGGTGAATTTGCTTTCGAGGATGTTTTGGTCCCATTCTTTATTCATGGCTTGGGATCGGGGGCACCACCAGTGCAGAGCTTGTTGTGACATGCAGAGTGAATTGTGGGACTTTCTAAACGAGGTCCAATAAAGTCAGTTTGCCCCTGGTGGGCTTCACTGAAGTTCCAGAAATATCTCAAGGAGGATTAAAGCAAGCAGGATGGACCAGAGCACAATTAGAAGTGAGACAGCAAGGGGTTTGAATGGGAAAGTTCAGGTTTTGATTTTAAGTAAATTTGCATATCTTTCTGAAAACATTTTTTAATTTGTCATTAGGAGTTTTTGAGAGTAAATGTATGGGGGAAAAATGGCAAATATAATCATTTAAATTAAATCTGCAACACAATGAAGTTATCAAAGAATGAAGGAGTCTGAATATCTATCTCGATTATTATAAAGTACCTTTTCTATTAAGTATAATATGTGTGTGTGTGTGTGTGTGTGTGTATGTATTCAAAGAGCTTCTGCAAAAAGCTTATCTATGATATAGTGCCTTGCATCATCTATCTATCTATCTATAATGCTTTTCATTTTATCTATCTATTATATAGTGCCCTTCACTTCTATCTATCTATCTGTCATATAGTGCTGTTCACCTCTATCTCCTCTCAATTCTTAAATAGGAATAAGCATCTTCAGTGAAATGTGTGGATGTCTTGCAGATAACGACTTGTATCTGATTCATCAGTTAAACCTACAGTGAGCTCTTCTATAATACACTGGAGGTTACTGGTAAAAAAAAAAAATGCATTCTGGGTAAAATTATTCCAAACGTTGAGCAATATTTTACTCATTGATTAGGAGTTATTACTGAGCATACATCCCACAAAGTGCCATGTTTAATTGCTTAACTTGGGTGCTCAGAGTAAACAGTGTTAATGGGGACAAATTATATTTAGGATTTGGTATATTGTGTTGCCACTTAAAAGTGGAAGGCAGACTATAAAGAGGGCACTTATCTGAAGATATTTAAAACTCAAGGCAGCAGAAGGGTAATAAAATGTTCAAACGAAGTGTGCTAGTGGGATGTGGCTAATGATGTCTCTTAGGATCTGCTGGGCTGTTGTGTGCTTCATTTCCTGCACTATATTTTATTTTATTTATTTATTTGTTCTTTTCCTTACAAACCAAGTGCGGCTCCCTCAGCTCTCCCAACAATTATCACCCACTTGTTCTGCAGCTTTTCCTTTTTTCCCCCCGTTTTTTTTTTTTTTCTTTTTGAAACATTTGCTGGGTTGTGCAATTCATGGTATTAATCATCGCTGAGGTTGTTATTTATCACCTGCTGGGTGAGAAATAATAATTTTGGCACTAGTGGGGCAGGAGGCCAGAGGTACCGAATTAAGTAAAACATCTAAAC
Organism: Polypterus senegalus; assembly: GCF_016835505.1. NCBI lineage: Eukaryota > Metazoa > Chordata > Cladistia > Polypteriformes > Polypteridae > Polypterus > Polypterus senegalus. The sequence continues at coordinate 182,727,216 of NC_053159.1, forward strand.
ACTACCAAGGATCATTTCTCTGATTAATGAATCCTTACAAAGAAAAAGTGCTGCTCATTATCTGGTCCTCCATGTCCAAAGTGGGATTTACAGCTAACGATTCCAAGCCGCCTATTATTGTTATTATTTTTTGAACTGTTTGCTTACATATTTGCACTTTTTTTGTATTAAAGGAAAAGTCTCTGAATTCCCAGTATTAAGAAAAATGGCCTGCAGCAGCTGCCACATGTGCCTACTGCGAGACGATTTAATGTATATAAAGTCATTGTGTTTGTTTAGTTTGTATTATTTATTTAAGTTGAACTGGCGTCCCATCCACGGTTTGTTCTTTCCTTCCTCCCCATAGATAAATAGATGAATAGATGTTAAAGGCGCTATATAATACATAGACAGATGGACAGGAAAGGCACTATATAATAGATAGATAAATATATAGACCTGAAAGGTACTATATAATAGATGATAAATAGATAGGTATGAAAGGCACTTTATAATAGATAGATAAATAGATGGATATGAAAGGCACTATATAATAGATAGATAAATATATAGACCTGAAAGGCACTATATAATAGATGATAAATAGATAGGTATGAAAGGCACTATATAATAGATAGATAAATAGATAGGTATGAAAGGCACTATATAATAGATAGATATATATATGAAAAACACTATATAACAAATATATATGAATTGAATTATATAATAGACAGATAGACAGATGTTAAAGGTATTATATAATTGACAGTCAGATGTACAGGAAAGGCACTATTTATTAGATAGATAAATAGACAGAATGGCACTATATAATAGATAGACAGATGGACATGAATAGCACTATAAAATAGATGGATAAATAGATATGAAAGGTACTATATAACAGATAGATATGATATATACTATATAACAGACAGATAGACAGATTTGAAAGGGACTATAAGCCGTGATTCTTAACCTTTTTTGAGTCATGGATCCCTTTAAGAATCTGATGAAAGTGATGGACCCCCTTTTCCCCAGAAATATTCGCATAAACACAACTTTGCATGCAATGAATATAGTGTACTTTATTTATTGAGATTTGCTTGTCTCATACATATATGACATACTCAAAGTATTATTAAAGTAAACAATCTAAAAAAAATTCCTTTTTTATGCAAAAAGTAACGGCCACTCATTATAATTATGAAATACAATCCTCTTGTGCAAATTAAAACAGATCTACTACTACTATGTTTTCTACTACCATTGCTACTACTACTACATCTACTCGGAATCAACAGTACTGGGCTATATAGTGAATATACAGTAGATGTTATTTTTTACCTGCCTCTCACGGAACCCCTGAAACCATGGTTAAGAATCCCTGCCCTATATGATCCATAGAGAGATGGACATGAAAGGCAGTATGAGATAGATAGATAGATAGATGTAATAAGCACTATATGATTGATAGACTGCTCTCTATTTTCCCCAGGGGAACATTTGCCTTTTTCATAGAGGCTAAAAAATAAGTAATTATTATATTATGACCAACAACTAACCCTTCTTAAACATGAATCGGAACAAAACAAGAAAGAAGGCATCTGCCTTGGCAGTCACGGTCACAGTGAGGTGCTGTAAAGGCGTATTCCTGTTAGTAAAAAGGAGCCCTACCTTTTAGAGATGTTGCCGTTCTGCTGAACAGCCAATCGGAACGCACACTTTTATCACAAGGTTTACAGCTGCGACCCGAGAGACACAGTACATGACACACCCACTGCAAGACACGCCCACTTGACAGTCATCATTATTCATGATTCAGCGTAACCCTCCCACAACCCTAATCTTAACCATAGTGTAGGGACCCCAGAAACAGGAGTCCTATGATAACATCCACTTTCCATGAGGTGTGGGACGGATTTTTGGCCAAACAATAAAGAGATGCACTTTATTAGATGAAACACACAAAAAAAACACTTTATGCTCAAAACATGAAGTAAATGGCGAAGGGGACAAGGGCAAAACAAAACTGCAAAGCAGGGAGAAGAGTGCTTATACTCACTCATTGTTGGTAGCTTGGGGGTACTTCGACATTTCCCCAAAGTCTAAACTTCACCATAATGCAAGGATGTTTTATGAAAACAACACACAAGATACACCTTGAAATGAGTGCATTGATATATTACATAACATTCCTGACTAAATTGCAAAAGGACACTAAAAGTCATAGGATGTGTGCAGTTGCAGTAGCTCCTCAATGAGAACTCCTATAGTCCATTAACAGACACTCAAAGGTCTTCATGATGAGAGACGTAACTGCAACTGGCCTGTGTTAATTAGGTGGAGAGGCGCCAGACTTTCTTTGGAACTGGAGCAATGCACAATGGTGTCCACAGAAGCAGCACTTTTTACAGCCTGAGTGACAGAAGGAACAGGTGACAGAGGAGGATACCACAAAGTTGGCCAGCACAGGCCTTAAGAATTCTGGCCCTGCGACTTTAACTGTGTGTACTCCCCTCAGGTGTCTCCTCACTTGGTCATCAGCCCATACTGATGGTCAGAGGTGGACTCCTCACTAGCCATGCCAGTTGTAGTTGTAGCAGTGGGTGGTGTGTGTGGAGGAGAGACTGGTTATTGGAAGAAGGTGGCAGTGGGAAGGACCATGTACAGGGTGAGCCAAAATGAAGTACCACAGCATGCAAACCTGCTTCTGCCTTAGGCATTTCCAACACGTCTTTGAGGAGGATTTTGCACGAGGACCTTCATTTCCATCCATGCAAAATGATGGTAAGTAGTGCAGGAATCACTCAGAGAGAGGGAGAGACTGGGAGAGCCGTAGAGAGTTGTGTGCCAATATTCTGCAAACCGTTGTCATCCTGTTTTTCGTGAGATCAATGCAGCGTGTGCGGGATTGTTGTCGTGATGGCAGAAGCCACTCGCCTGTTCGCCGCAATTCGTGTCATTTTCTCCGCACAGCATCGCACAATCGCTTGAGCGCCTTAAGGTAAAAACCCTTGTCTGGATTCAAAGCTTCTCCTTTCAAAGTCTCTCGAAGCATTGTGAGCAGGACTTGATGCAAACACGTTATTCTTTCAAGTCGACGAAGATGGTAACAGAGGCTCAAGAAAAAAAAAACAATGACACTGACCTTACAGACTTTTCTCCAAGGATGCCGCTTGGCCAGTTGAGTACACACAGCTATAGCCGGCAAACGTCGGAACTAATATCAATCCAGCCTCCAGAAAAATAATTCTCATTATTGTTGGGTCCCCCCACCCCCCACCCCCCACCATATAACTGTATATTTTTATATGGATAGTGTTGTAGAGTGGCGGCACGGTGACGCAGTGATAGCGCTGCTGCCTTGCAGTTGGGAGACGCGGGTTCGCTTCACGGGTCCTCCCTGCGTGGAGTTTGCATGTTCTCCCCGTGTCTGCGTGGGTTTCCTCCTACAGTCCAAAGACATGCAGGTTAGGTGCATTGGTGATCCTAAATTGTCCCAAGTGTGTGCTTGGTGTGTGGGTGTGTGTGTGTGCCCTGCGGTGGGCTGGCACCCTTCCCGGGGTTTGTTTCCTGCCTTGCGCCCTGTGTAGGCTGGTATTGGCTCCAGCAGACCCCCGTGACCCTGTATTTTGGATATAGCAGGTTGGATAATGGATGGATAGTATACTACAGTGATTTTAAGACCAATTTCATCTACGAGGTGTGGCAGAAAAGTAATGAGACTGATTTTTTATTTACCAAAGTTTTTATTTTTTTCAAACATCAATGCTGTCCCCTTCAAAGTAGTTCCCTTGGGCAGCTACACACCGATGGAGACGTTGTTCCCACTGTTGGTAGCAGCGCTGGAAGTCTTCAACCGGTTTGGTCTTCAGCATGTCCGTTTCACTCTTTTGGATGTTTTCTGAAGTCCCGAAATGACGTCCTTTGAGGACATTTTTCAGTTAAGGAAAAAGGAAAAAGTCACACGGACTGAGGTCAGGTGAATAAGGGGGCTGGGGAACCACAGGAATGCCTTTTGAGGTCTAAAATTCTGTTATGGAGAGGGCAGTTTTTCGGCACCATTTTGGCACAGACCTTTCGCATTTGCAAATGTTCAGTCAAAATTTGATGAACGGTAAATCTGTTCAAATTTCATTGTCCACTCAACATTCTTAATGTTAAACGACGGTCTGATCTCACAAGAGTGTTCACACGTTCCATGTTTTCATTGGTTTTCGAAGTTGAAGTCCTCCCTGAATGGTGTTCATCTTCAACGTGTTTTCTGCCTTCCAAAAATGATTTGTGCCAGCGAAAAACTTGAGCTCGAGATAAAGAATGTTCCCTATACGCCTGTTTTAACTTTTCAAACGTCACACTTGCCGTTTAATGGCCTAACGTTGCTCCAAATTCCGCTGTTCCATTTTGCATGACGCACAACCAAAACACAACTTCGCTAATAGCAGTCACAAAAATCACGTAGTTAACGGAAGGAGTTGAAACTCGCACTGAGCTATGGGAGGGTACTGATACATGGGCTCTATCGAGGACAAGAGCGCAGCGTTGCCAGATCACTTGCCGTGTTGCCAGTCTCATTACTTTTCTGCCACACCTCGTAAGTATTGGTAGATGAGAGTGCCAGTGCATGCTTTTCGGGGTGATTATCCCCTAATCTGAATAAAACTAGGAAGGTTTAATAAAGCAGTTCATATCACCTCGTGTCCTATAATTCTGGTTTATCCAGTTAAACACACTGTCCCCTTATGTGACGTTTCCAGTGACAGAATTCATTTATGTAATCGTAACGCGTTGGAGGCGGTCGAGGTGCACTCCTGTGATGAACAATTGTGTAGTCTGACCAGTCTGAAACTCTCACCGACAAAATCCAACAAATGTCACTTTGTCTTAAGTCGCAGGGATGGGACAGTGAGAGTGGCATGGAGTTAATGTGACTGTGGCTGGCTTGGCCTTCTTATAGGATCCTCTATGCTGATGTGGACTCTGGGTCTTCTACGTATCCAACTGCTAACACCAATGTAGCACTGCAAAATACCAGCCAGCATTTGCCCTGTAGATTTTTAACTCATTTCCGTGCTATTTTAGGAAGCTCATTGTCCTTAGAAGTTTCGCTCCTTGTAGCCACACTGGAATAGTGATCATGTGACTTGAGCAGATTTTCCCATTTTTAGGCTCCCCTTCAGCTGACGCTGAATCTGCTCATTTTAAAATGGAATGCCAGCTCATACTGTTGGTGACCCATCCCTGGTTGATGTAAGAGATAACATTGTAACATTCTTCTTCTTTTGGCTACTCCCGTTAGGGGTCGCCACAGCAGATCATCTTTTTCTATATCTTCCTGTTCTCTCCAACTTGCTGTGTTACCCCAATCACCTGCATATCCTCTCTCACCACATCCATAAACCTCCTCTTAGGCCTTCCTCTTCCCCTCTTCCCTGTCAGCTCTATCCTTACCACCCTTCTCCCAATATACCCAGCATCTCTCCTCTGCACATGTCCAAACCAGTGCAATCTCGCCTCTCTGACTTTGTCTCCCAACCTGAGCTGACCCTCTAATGTCCTCATTTCTAATCCTGTCCATCCTCGTCACACCCAATGCAAATCTCAGCATCTTTAACTCTGCCACCTCCAACTCTGTCACCTGTGCCACCGTCTCCAGCCCATATAACATAGCTGGTCTCACTACCGTCCTGTAGACCTTCCCTGTCACTCTTGCTGATACCCGTCTGTCACAAATCACTCCTGTCACTCTTCTCCACACACTTCACTCTGCCTGCACTCTCTTTTTCACCTCTCTTTCACAATCCCTGTTACTCTATACTGTTGATCCCAAGTATTTAAACTCCCCCAGCTTCGCCAACTCTACTCCCTGCATCTTCACCATTCCTCTGACCTCCCTCTCATTCACACACATTACAACATACAAGCTTTTGAGGCAACTCAGGCCCCTACTTCAGGTGAGATGTAATACAGAAACTGGAGTTTCCTGTGTTTATATACATTCGAGGTGTAATTCCCAGAAATTCAGGGAAATTTCTTAAAAACCAAGTCAATTAAAATTAATTCAAAAGAAGTCAATTAGCGGCACAAACAGGTCACTCATTAAAAAAAGGGTTAAAATGAAAACCTGCAGCCCCGGTAGACATCCAGGACCGGAGTTGGCAACCCCTGGCCTGGTCATTAAATGCATATTTCTGCCATTTATTCTGCGGTCGTGCGGGTGACTTGGTCAAGACTATTTCTCCAAGCCACCATGGCACATTTTCATGAGGCAGTGATGATTGTGTTTTTTGGCGTAGACAGTCTTGTTCATAAAGCGTTTGTTCACCGTGGAAGAATTGCTAATCAGTGCCAATACATTGAACTGCTGAGACATCTACAGAAAAGCTGCAGGAAAAAATGTCCAGAGGATGAACACCCCCAAAACTGGGTTTTCTACCCTGATAATGCACCTTCACGCATCTCTGTGTCAAACACTTTTTGACTAAAAATGAAATGGTTGTTGCTTCATGCCCTTTATGTTTACCAATTCCTGCTCCCTGTGCCTTCTTTTTGTAGCTTAAATTAAAATTGAGAATAAGGAGAAGAAGATTTGCTACTGTGGAAGAAATCCAGAAACAAACAAGGTAGGCTCTAGACATGGTAACAAAAGATAGATAGATAGATAGATAGATAGATGTGTAAGGCCCTATATAATGATTAATAGATAGATAGATAGATATGAAAGGCACTATATAATGATTGATAGATAGATAGATAGATATTAAAGGCACTATATGATAGATAGATAGATGTGAAAGGCACTATATGATAGATAGATAGATAGATAGGTGATAGATAGATGATATGAAAGGCTCTATAAATAGATACTGTAGATAGTTACTTTATTAATCCCAAGGGGAAATTCACATACTCCAGCAACAACATAAAAAAACCAAATATTAATTAAAGAGTGATAGCAATGCAGGTATAACAGACATAACTTTGTAAAATGTTAACATTTATCCCCCCCGGGTGGAATTGAAGAGTCACATAGTGTGGCGGGGGATTGATCTACTCAGTCTGTCAGTGGAGCAGGACGGTGAATGCAGTCTGTCACTGAAGCTACTCCTCTGTCTGGAGATGATCCTGTTCAGTGGATGCAGTGGATTCTCCATGATTGACAGGAGTCTGCTCAGCGCCCGCCTCTCTGCCATGGATGTCAAACTGTCCAGCTCCGTGCCTACAATAGAGGCTGCCTGCTTTCCTTACCAGTTTGCCCTCTTTTTTATGCTGCCTCCCCAGCACACCACCGCATTGAAGAGGACGCTCGCCACCACCGTCTGATAGAACATCTGCAGCATCTTATTTCAGATGTTGAAGGACGCCAGTCTTCTAAGGAAGTATAGTCGACTCTGTCCTCTCTTACACAGAACATCAATGTTGGCAGTCCAGTCCAATTTATCATCCAGCTGCACTCCCAGGTATTTATAGGTCTGTACTCTCTGCACAGTCACCTCTGATGATCACGGGGTCCATTAGGGGGCCTGGGCCTCCTAAAATCAACCACCAGCTCCTTGGTTTTGCTGTTGTTCAGGTGTAAGTGGTTTGAGTCGCACCATTTAAGTCCTTGATTAGATTCCTATGCTCGTCCTCCTGCCCACTCCTGATGCAGCCCACTATTGCAGTATCATCAGTGATGTTGGGTGAAGTGCTGGGACAAATGTACTGAATTTCAAGGTGGGTAGTTTGAAGATGACTAAAAGGAAGTTGCTGGAAGTTTTTACATTTTTTTTTTAACAATGGGGAAATATTGGGTCTCTCTTGTCAGTGGGCAAACAGACCTGCTTGTGTGGAGCTTCAGATGTGTTGTACTTGGCTGTCTTCCATCCTAAAGGAGAACATACTGGTACAGATATAAACCCTTGACACATATTTTTAGGAAGTCCCTGCTCACTGGGGATATTCTGAAGGACTGGAAAATGGCAAATATTATCCAATTCTATAAAAAGGGTGACCGGGCAGATCCAAGTAACTAAAGGCCAGTAGGCTTAACATGCATCACAGGAAAATTAATAGAAAGAATTACTAAAGCATAAGATTGAGCAACACATGGCAAGTACAGGAGTTTTACTGAACAGTCAGCACAAAGTCAGATGAGGGAGGTCGTGTTTTACTAACAAGCTGGAATTCTATGAGGAAGCAAGAAAAGGATACAACCAGAGGGGAGCACATGATATTATTTATGGTGACTTTCAGAAAGCATTTGATGAGGTGCCACATGAGAGGGTGGGCATCAAATTAAAGGAAGTGGGAGTTCAGGGTGTGGTGTGTAGGTGGGTGCAGAATTGGCTCAGACACAGGAAGCAGAGGGTGATAGTGCGAGTTAAGAGTGGTGACCAGCAGGGGGCAGTGCATGGGACGCTGCTATTTTTAATAAATATAAATGATTTAAATAGGAATATAAGAACAAGGTGGTGAAGTTTTCAGATGATACCAAGATAGGTGGATTGGTAGATAACTGAGAATCTGTCGAATCATCACAGAGGGCTTTGGAGAGCATTCAGACTTGGGCAGATTTGTGGCAGATGAAATTTAATGTCCGTAAATATAAAGAATTACATATAGGAAGTAAAAATGTGAGGTTTGAATACACAATGGGAGGGCGGAAAATCAAGAGCACACCTTATGAGAAGGATTTAGGAGTCATAGTGGACTCAACACGATCAACTGCCTGACAGTGTTCAGAGGCCATTAAGAAGGCTAACAGAATAACAGGCTACCGTATATACTCACGTATAAGTCGCGTCTTGAAACCTGAAAAATCGATCATAAAATCAGACCCCGACTTATACGCCTGATCAAAAAAGAGACACATTTTTATTTTTTTTTTTTACATCTTCTTGCCTTCTGTAATCTCACATCAGTTTCTCAGATATGTTGAATTTTGTTGCAGCAGTGTTGTTGCCAATTTCTTTCGCCACTTTTAATTTAAAGCCAGCTTCATATTTTCTTCTGATTGAACGCTCCATCGTAGATAAGGGATGCTCTTACGATAAAGGTGTATGAGGGTGTGAGATACGAAAAGCACAAAACAGTGCAAATGTCGCTTTGGAATTTTTCGGGTATTATCGTGTGGTCACGTAGGCACAATACGTAGAAAAAGGCCGTGTGCTCCGTGGTTACTCTCTCAGGTGGGCGTTACCATATTGTAATCTCTGGGACCAATAGTGTGAGTTTTCTGCATTCGACTTATATGAGTGACATTATAAAATACCGGAAATTATACGGTAAAATCAAGCCCTGACTTATCTGTGGGAGAACTTATCCACGAGTATATATTGTATATTATTATTATTATTATTATTATTATTTACTACAGTCTAGTTACTCTGTTTATTTACGTCTTTTCGCTGCAGATCACTTTTGCTGTTGAGTTTTCCACATTCGACTTATATGACCGACATTATAAAATACGGTAAAATCAAGCTCTGACTTATCTGCGGGAGAACTTACACGTGAGTATATACGATATTTTATTATTATTATTATTATTATTATCATCATCATATACTACAGTCTAGTTACTCTATTTATGTTCGTTTTTTAGCTGCAGGTCACTTTTGTTGTTGAGTTTTCCGCATTCGACTTATATGACCGACATTATAAAATACGGTAAAATCAAGCCAGACTTATCCGCGAGTATATATGGTATTTTATTATTATTATTATTATTATTATTATTATTATTATTATCATCATTATATACTACAGTCTATTTACTCTGTTTATGTACGTCTTTTAGCTGCAAGTCACTTTTGTTGTTGAGTTTTCCGCATTCAACTTATATGACTGACATTATAAAATATGGTAAAATCAAGCCCCGACTTATCCGCGAGTATATACGATATTTTATTATTATTATTATTATTATTATTATTATTATTATTAGTGTATACCACAGTCTAGTTACTCTGTTTATATACGTATTTTAGCTGCAGGTCACTTTTGTTGTTGAGTTTTCTGCATTCGACTTATATGACCGACATTATAAAATACGGTAAAATCAAGCCCCGACTTATCCGCGGGAGAACTTACATGTGAGTATATACGATATTTTATCATTATTATTATTATCATCATATACCACAGTCTAGTTACTCTGTTTATATACGTATTTTAGCTGCAGGTCACTTTTGTTGTTGAGTTTTCTGCATTCAACTTATATGACCGTCATTATAAAATATGGTAAAATCAAGCCCTGGCTTATCTGCGAGTATATATGGTATTTTATTATTATTATTATTATTATTATTGTTATTATTGTAATTGTATACCACAGTCTATTTACTCTGTTTATGTACGTCTTTTAGCTGCAGGTCACTTTTGTTGTTGAGTTTTCTGCATTCGACTTATATGACCGTCATTATAAAACATGGTAAAATCAAGCCCTGGCTTATCTGCGAGTATATATGGTATTTTATTATTATTATTATTATTATTATTATTATTATTATTATTATTATTGTAATTGTATACCACAGTCTATTTACTCTGTTTATGTACGTCTTTTAGCTGCAGGTCACTTTTGTTGTTGAGTTTTCCGCATTCGACTTATACGACCAACATTATAAAATACGGTAAAATCAAGCCCCGACTTATCCGCGGGAGAACTTACATGCGAGTATATACGGTAGTTTATTTGCATTTATCCACATTCTTTTATATTTTTCCACTGAAGCTATTTTTCTCAGTAAATCTTGGTTCCTGGATAAATATGAATAGAAATCTTCATATAGCACGCTCCTGAAATCGAATCCTGTGAGCATTCACCCCTCAGTCTGTTCTGCCTTTTCGAAAACAAGGAGATTTGTTGTCGTCTGTGAACTCGCACTTTCTTTTCGGCATAATGGGTATTCCTGAATTTATGTAAATGAAAGAATTATGAAAATATTAAATTACTTGAAGAAATGACTTATTACTTGATCAACTGATAACTCAAAAGATATTGCAATTATATGACAGAATAATTGAGTGATTTTTTTTTTAATTAACTGAGACTTTAATAGTTGACTCATTCATTTACAATTATAAATCCATTTTGGAACAACGGGTGGTAATAACAATATTTTCCATTAAGATATTACAAAGCAGTACTAACTCGCACTTAAATACGACGGAATGTACCTGGATGTGTGAAATGTCTTGTTTAATTGAGCTGCTGAAAGAAGATTTGAAAATAGGAAAACGTGAAATTGTAATTTCGATTTTGAATAAATTTACTTAGATACGGTGAATTAGGATTACAAACAATTAAGGAAAGCATCAACATTTATAATGAAGTGTCTACTCGCCCAGACAATAAAGCTGAATTCAAAAGATGAAATGAAAAAGTCAAGTTGGACAGACATTTACTATTCTTGTCATTATCCGCGTTGTTTACTACTGGAATGGAAGTGAAGATTCTGAGGAAAAAAAAGTGTGAGCTCTACTTCCACAAATGCTGATTGGTGTACAGCTTTCAATTTTTACCAATGATAATGATATGGAGATTTTCAAGTCTTAGGAGCCAAAATTCTAGACATTTTCAAAATTTTATAAATTTCTCCCGGATGGTCTGTGGCGCGTAAAAAATGAGAACATGTCCAGGAAAATGAGAGCAATTGGCAGCCCTATCTTCATGATGCCATCGACTGTAATTATATAAGAGTGAGCTTCTAACTTGCTAACATCAGTTCACATTGTACAAGGTCAAAAGACTCTGAGTTACAAGGCTCCGATTTTGTACGGCTTCTTTTTTTATCTCCTTGAACCACAAGTCGACTGTGTGTGCGAGCACTTCGGCTGAGACGTTGTTAGGTCAAGAGGCTAAAAGTTGAAGAGGTCACATGCCAGATGCCTGCCTCAGTCACCGACTCACCTGACAGCAGGGCGTGGGTTCACAGCTCAGCGCGCCCGACATTTTACAGCTCCTAGAATACACACTACATGTGTCAGCTGTTTGGTGTGTGAATACCTTCGGGACAAGCGTGTCATAAACCTCCTAAAATAATAAAAAATAGGATCTTCAGGCAACAAATTATACTGTCCCTACAACCCTGAGTGGGTTTGGAAAATGGATGGATAGAAGGATGAAAATTACACGACTTTGACTCTTACTGGTTAAGGTGAGTAAAACCTGTGATCATCGGAGGTGAATGTGCAGAGGGTGCAGACCTATAAATACCTGGGAGTGCAGCTGGATGATAAACTGGACTGGACTGCCAACACTGATGATCTGTGTAAGAAAGGACTGAGCTGACTATACTTCATTAGAAGGCTGGCGTCCTTCAACATCTGCAATAAGATGCTGCAGATGTTCTATCAGAAGGTTGTGGCGAGCGCCCTCTTCTACACGGTGGTGTGCTGGGGAGGCAGCATAAAGAAGAGGGACGCCTCACGCCTGGACAAACTGGTGAGGAAGGCAGGCTCTATCTATCTATCTATCTATCTATCTATCTATCTATCTATCTATCAGATACCTTTCCTATCTATCTATCTATCTATCTATCTATCTATCTATCAGATACCTTTCCTATCTATCTATCTATCTATCATATAGTGCCTTTCATGTCTATCTATCTATCTATCTATCTATCTATCTATCTATCTATCTATCTATCTTATATAGTGCCTTTCATATCTATCTATCTATCTATCTATCTATCTATCTATCTATCTATCTATCTATCTATCATATACCTTTCCTATCTATCTATCTATCTATCTATCTATCTATCTATCTATCTATCTATCTATCTATCTATCATATAGTGCCTTTCATGTCTGTCTATCTATCTATCTATCTATCTATCTATCTATCTATCTATCTATCTATCTATCCTTTCTGTCTGTGGAATCTCTGTCTGTCGATTACTCTGGTCTGGGTGGGCGTGGTTGTTGGTCGCAGGTTCGCTCCGTTCGTTTGGGTATCTGTGAGTATTTCTCGTTTTTCTTTTTCTAACTTTCTTTACTATTAGTTTTATGTATAAAGATTTTTTTACTGATTTGCCATTTATTTGAAAGTATATAGTTTATTGTCAGTGGTTGTTGTAATAGTCGGACGCGGCTGCGGCCGCCATGGCGCGTCGAGCAAAGCCTCCAGGGCTTAACCGCGAAATTTTGAAAATCTTTCAAGGAAAAATGGAATTAAAGTGGTTGTGGACCCGATGGTTTCTGTTGAGGCGTGTGTTATTGAGGTAGCGAAAAGAGTTGGCTGTAAGAATGTGAAGTCAGCATCCCGAATGAACAAAACTATTGTAGTTTTTCTAAGCGACGAAGCTATGGTGCATACTATAGTGCAGGAAGGCCTGGTGATAAACGGCTCGCTAGTCCCGGTTCTGCCTTTATCGACTCCTGCTAAACGAGTTATTATTTCAAATGTTCCACCATTTTTGAAAAATGAGGCTTTATTAAATGAACTTCGTAGATATGGTGAAGTCATATCTGATGTGGTTATGATACCGCTTGGCTGCCGCTCACCGGATTTAAAGCATGTCGTGTCTTTCCGGAGACAGGTGTACATGATACTAAATAACTCGCGTGAGGAGCTTGATGTGGCCTTGAAATTTAAAGTAGAGGGTTACGAATATATAGTTTTTATCACTACGGAACAAATGAAATGCTTTAAGTGTGGTCAGACAGGGCACAAAGCGAGTCAGTGTAAGCGGGTGAGATGACGGAGAGCTCGGATATGCCGGGACCGTCTGGTGTGCACAGAGAGCCCGTGATAGAACTTCGGACAACGAAGAGAATGAGTCGGTGATCAGTGATTCGGAAATGGAGGATCTGAGTTACGATTCAGATGAAGCGGCTGAAGATCAGAGTGAAATTACTGTAGTTCAAAGTATCACAGCTGGCCGGGACATGAAGCAGGGGAGCTGGAAGTGTCCAGCGGAGAGCCTGCGTTAGGAAAAAACCTGAGGGCTGAAATGATCACGGCCGCAGCGGCTAATGCCGGGCAGATTAGTAAAAGTAATGGGAACAAGAAGGCTGAAGTCAGCCATGAAGAGGAGGAGATGGTGGCTAAGGTGATACCAGGGTCGAATATTATAAAGATGACCCTGCAGCGCTTCTCCAAAAAACACCCACCGAGAGTATTGCCGCTCTAGAGACGTGCCCAAGAGATGCGCCTTCTCAAGGGGGGGCGGAGAAGAGCGCGCTGGCTGTGCAGGCATTGACTGAAGAAACAACGCATGAGACGGGGGCCGATGGAGAAATGCTCGTTGAAGACAGTAACGATGAACACGGTTATGTTAAGCCGGTAACCAGAAAAAGAAAAGAACAAATAACCAGTGGTGGGCGCGCCAAGAAGAGCACTAAGACTGAAAGTGCAGAGGCCGCCGCTAGTGATCAGCAGCAGACAGACGGCACTGAAATCAAAGCGAGAGAGGAAGGAGGGGAGGACGGCAATGAATCTGACCCGTCGATAAGAGTTGATCTGTCATCTCACTCGAGCTTACACGAGGCTTACAGCACAGAAAGCATTTTGCGCTTTTTAGAGTTTTTAGAAGGGAAGCGGGGGGTCAGTATAGTCGAACACTTTCCTGATCTCCATCAGTTTCTGAGCTCGGCGAAGCAAGTACGGCGGCGGGCTGCTGAATTAGGTATGACCTCCAAAGAGAGAGTCCGATTAAAGAATATCATAAGCAAAGTGAAACGTTCACTAGAAGCACAATCATGATGGCAGTTTTAATGCGATTACCCGTTTCTTTGGTTAATGTAGTGTTGTTGACCGCCACCTTATTTTCTTTTAAAATGCCTGTCTATTCCTGTGCTCTTTCAATATAAACGGCTGCAGAGATCTAGTAAAAGAACGGCGCTATTTGAGCACTTAGCGCAAAAAGAATTAACGTGGTTTTCCTTCAAGAGACCCATACTGACGAGGCTAATCAGTCTGACTGGCACAGAGAGTGGCCAGGGCTGGCACATCTTAGTCATGGCTCAAATCTCAGTGCAGGAGTCGCGATCTTATTTTCTAAGAGTTTTGTACCTGACAGTGTTGTTTGTACTGAGTTAATCCAGGGGAGGCTGCTGAAGGTAGAAGCGCAGCTGGGAGAGAAGAAGTGGGTGTTCATTAACGTGTACGCCCCAAATGTAGGGATTGAGAGAACTCACTGCTTCTCAGTTTTAAATGATGTCCTGGGGACATGTGACAATGATGAGCTGGTGTTTGTTGGGGGCGACTTTAACTGCACAGAAAATGCGCAGCTGGACAGGAATGGGCTAGAACCGCACCGGGTCCGTCCAATCACTGAGGTCTGTGGTCACCAATAATAATCTCCTTGATATTTGGAGGGATTTTTATCCGGGGGTCCGGCAGTATACGTGGGTGAAGAGCTCAGCTGGGCTGCTGTCTATGGCTCGACTTGACAGAATTTACATCCAGAAAAATCACAGGAACCTCATAGCTAACTGCTCCATTCTTCCAACTAGTTTATCTGATCACTGTCTTGTTTCCCTTCAAATCTCTTTTCTCTCTGCTCCTTCTGTTAAATCCTACTGGCACTTTAATAATAATCTACTGAAAGACCCCACTTCATCAACTGTTTCAAATACTTCTGGACACAATGGAGATACAAAAAGAAGACCTTCTCTTCACTGAGGCAATGGTGGGATTGCTCAAAAACTGAGATACGCGTATTGTGCCAACAATACACCGAGCACACCACCAGGGATGTGAATGCGGCCATTTCTGAACTGGAGAAGGATATTGAGGAACTTCATTCAGTTTTATGTAATAACTTTGACGGCAGCATTTTTGAGTCCCTCAAAACTAAGAAACAATTATTGATGGACCTTATAGACAAGAGAGTCAACGGCACTCGTCCGCTCGAGAATGCAGTCGCTCACCCAGATGGGCGCTCCTACGCAATTTTTTAAACTGGAAAAAACAATTGGCCAAAGTAAGACCATCAACTGTTTAAAAAATGACAAAGGTCAAGACCTGCTGGAGCCTGAAGCCCTTCGATCCTGGGCACACCAATTTTACCAGCGACTGTTTTCTGCAGACATTGAAGAGGTACATTTAGAGTCGTCAGTTTTTCTCCAGGACTTACCTCAGGTTCTAGATGGAGAGAAAGACTTCATGGAAACTACGATCTCTCTAGATGAGTTGACCACAGCGTTGAATGGGCTGAACATTGGGAAGTCCCCAGGAATTGACGGTTTGCCTGTTGAGTTTTTTAAAGCTTTTTGTGTCACCTTGGCTGATCTGGCAGAGGTTTTCTGTGAAAGTCTGCGAGTGGGTGAACTGCCCCTTTCCTGTCGCAGGGCGGTTATCACACTACTCCCAAAGAAAGGAGACCTCACGGAGCTAAAGAACTGGCGCCCAGTAAGCCTGCTGTGTGCGGATTACAAAATCTTCTCCAAGGCCCTGGCTAACCGGTTAGGAAGAGTCATGGCGAGTATCGTGAACCCGAGCAGACATACTGTGTCCCCAGCAGGTGTATTCTGGACAACATCTTCCTGGTTCGGGATGTGATTGATGCTGCCAGGCTCTTTGGGTTTGATGCTGGTCTTTTATCACTGGATCAGGAGAAGGCGTTTGACAGGGTGGACCACAATTACCTTTTAGCAGTGCTGAAGGCCTTTGGCTTTGGACCTTCATTCATTAAACACATTGGACTTTTATATCACAACGTTTTTAGTGTCGTGAAACTCAATGGAACACTAACCGCCCCGTTCAAGGTCACCAGAGGGATACGTCAGGGTTGCTCTCTGTCCGGTATGCTCTTCTCGCTCTCCATCGAGCCGCTACTACAACAAATTCGCATCCGCCTTCAAGGTCTGAACATCCCTCAGTGCCCGAATTTACAGCTCAAGGTGGTCGCGTATGCTGATGATTTAACCGTGTTCATCTGTCATCCTGGAGACATCACGGAGCTGAAACATTGCCTGGATGAATTTGAAAAACTGTCATCGGCAAAAATTAACTGGGACAAAAGTACCGCATTTTTAATTGGCAACTGGAGGGATGGAGACCCACCGGGCCTACCTGGTGGCCTTAAGTGGAACAGAAGAGTCTTCAGATACCTGGGGTGTTTTAGGACAAGGAGGAGTAGCTGAAGAAAACTGGGCAGACTGGGCGGAAAAAGTTCAAGCCAGACTGAAGAAATGGAAGTATCTTCAAAAGGAGATCTCCTGTCGAGGCAGGGTCCTCATTATTAATAACTTAATAGCCTCCATGTTCTGGCATAAGTTACAGTGTATAGACCCTCCAATATCGGTCATCAAGAACATCCAGGCAATACTTTTAGATTTCTTTTGGGATGGCCTGCATTGGGTAAAGCGCAGTGTCCTGTATCTGCCTGTAGAAGAGGGCGGTCAGGGACTCATTGACTTGGTGAGCAAGATGGAGGCCTTTAGGTTACAGGCATTACATCGGCTCTTATACGGCCCTGAGCACCTACCATGGAGACAGCTGGCCTTTACCTTATTTCGTGGGGTAAGGAATTTAAATTTTGCTGAACATTATTTTTATTACATTCTGCCAACGTTGTTGGGTCTGACCTGCGAATTTTATAAATCTGCACTTCAGGTTTGGCACAGAAAGTTCAGAAGGACCAGGCTAAATCTGGAAAGTATTTTTGGTTCTTGGAAGAACCTTTAGTCTGGAATCCTCTTTTAGATTGTTCGTTATTATTTTCTGACTCATTCGTATCAATTCTTTTAAACAAAAGAATTTTAAAAATAAGACATTTATTTAATACAAATATGAGGTGCTGGCACACCCCTGCCCACCTAGCGACAGTCCTGGGGATCAGATCAGTACGCTGGTTGACATTTTTCTTAGTCAAGTACAAACAGCACTGCGGAGGTCAGGAGCGAGTTCACTGTGTGACGAGTACTTCACAGGTGAGGGACACCAGAAGCAGAGATGACATCACCCACCATCATTGTAAGACCACACGTCACTGACCACACTGACAGACCTGGACACCTTCTCAGATTTGGGACTCTGGTCGAGAAAGACTTTGAACTGTTTAACAAAAAAGAACTTTATAAACTGTGTGTCAAAGTGACATTTTATAACCAACTGAAAGGGTTGCCAGATACTTTGTGGAGGAAAGAACTGCAGGTCTCAGAGAACATAACACCTTCATGGAGAGCTTTTTATAAACTCCCGTTACAGAAAAGACTTGGGGATCTGCAGTGGAGGATAATGCACTCGGCCTTGGCCACAAACTCATTTCTGAATATAATTAACGCTTCAGAGACTGACCAGTGCCCGTTCTGTGACACAAGGGAGACCATCTTTCATATGTTCATTCACTGTGAACGGCTGAGGCCTTTGTTTATTTTCTTGGATTTAATTCTTAGTGGTTTTGGTTTTGGTCTCTCAAAATTAACTTTATCTTTGGTATTAACTATAATCAAAAAAATAGGAATAAGTCTGTTCTTGGGAATTTCCTCTTAGGACAGGCCAAGTTGGCAATCCTAAAAACAAGGAGGAATAAAGAGAAAAACCTCATGGGGACCGACGCTCTGCTGCTGTTCAAAGTTTTAATTAAAAGTCGACTAAAACTCGAATTCATGTACCATAAACTAACAAACAATTTAGAAATGTTCAGCGACATGTGGGGGACACGACAGGTACTGTGTGCTGTGGAGGGGGGCGAACTGGTGATCAACTGGGAATGAAAAGCATTGGTGGGCTTCAACAATATGCTTTAATTAATGTGGAGTAGGAGGAGTGTAAAGGGGGATCAGTGGTGGTCTTTGTATCATAGTGAACTGTCAATTTTTTATTAATGTGCGGAGTAGGAGGAGTGTAAAGGGGGGCAGTGGTGGTCTTTGTATCATAATGAACTGTCAATTGTTTTGATTTTCTTATTAATGTGCGGAGTAGGAGGAGTGTAAAGGGGGAGTAGTGGTAGTTGTCTGATATTTACTTTTTGTTTATCTTGAATATTGGGGCTGTTTATCTTATGACTGTGTATATTGTTAATGTTCATAATAAAGGTCATTTTAAAATTAAATTATCTATCTATCTATCTATCTATCTATCTATCTATCTATCTATCTATCTATCTATCTATCTATCTATCAGATACCTTTCCTATCTATCTATCTATCTATCTATCTATCTATCTATCTTATATAGTGCCTTTCATATCTATCTATCTATCTATCTATCTATCTATCTATCTATCTATCTATCTATCTATCTATCATATAGTGCCTTTCATGTCTGTCTATCTATCTATCTATCTATCTATCTATCTATCATATAGTGCCTTTCATGTCTATCTATCTATCTATCTATCATATAGTGCCTTTCATGTCTATCTATATCTATCTATCTATCTATCTATCTATCTATCTATCTATCTTATATAGTGCCTTTCATATCTATCTATCTATCTATCTATCTATCTATCTATCTATCTATCTATCATATAGTGCCTTTCATATCTATCTATCTATCTATCTATCTATCTATCTATCTATCTATCTATCTATCTATCTGTCTATCTATCTATAGTGCCTTTCATGTCTATACTGGACGAGAAATCAGCAGCCTAGCGTCCTTCTCCTCTCCTCCCATTCCACCCTGAGCGCCGTCCCTCTGTCAGGCAGGAGAAGGCGTGATGGCGGTCCGCCAGTTTTCAGTAACGGACGATTGTGTGTTTGTTCGTTCCATGCATTGTTACAATGTTGCTTTTCTTGCTGATTTATTACATTACCGATTTTTCAAATGTTAATTTTCTCCCTGTGCTTAAAATCATTAAAAACTGGCCTGATTATGTGGCGTATGGTACACCGTGGGTTGGCTAGTTTTAACTTATTTAAATAGAAAATTAAAATGACGTACTGTATAGAGAAAAATTAAGATACATTTTGCATAGATGTATTCATATATAGAGCAGCAACAACAGCAATAACTTCCATCCATCCATCCATTAGCCAACCCGCTATATCCTAACCACAGCGTCACGGGGGTCTGCTGGAGCCAATCCCAGCCAACACAGGGCACGAGGCAGGAAGCGAACCCAGGTCTCCTAACTGTGAGGCAGCAGTGCTACCCACTGCGCCCCCGTGCCGCCCAAAGCAACAGCTTTTCACATATAATTATTTATAAGCATCAACTAGACAAGAATTTAGTATGCAGTAGACGCACTGAGAAGCCGTGTTCTAATTATTATCCATCCATCCATTTTCCAACCCGTTGAATCCGAACACAGGGTCACGGGGGTCTGCTTGAGCCAACACAGGGCACAAGGCAGGAACCAATCCCGGGCAGGGTGCCAACCCACCACAGGTTCTAATTATTAGTTTAATATAATTACGCTGCGAAAAGCAGAACCAGTGGAGTGTACAAGTGATTGGTGGGGATGTTTTCGGATTGATAACGAAACGAAATTATAAATTGTAAATTAGTTGTTTATCTTCCTAGAAATTATTATCGGTGTACTGTTTCTGTTTATTTTTGTTATTGCCTCGTAACTTTCAACGGCTGTGTCTGATGTCATCACAGGACGGTCTGAAAATTATTTTTGAAGCATTTATGGATAAAAATTAGAGAATTTTCCTTTTTACATTCATGAGGGAACCCTGCTGCTTACACACAAATTGTATTGAGCCTTTTGGCCAATAATGCCGCCCCCAGAAAATGTGCCACCCGGGGCGGACCTCCACTTCCGCCCGCCCATAGCTATCCCACTGGTCATTAGATGGATTGGGAGATCATGGGGTGGGGGGGTCATCATGAGGTGACTGGAAAGGGGTGTGTGGCGCTCCTGATATCACTGCAAAAGGACGAAGGTCCAAGTCTTTCGAGTCCTGGGGCTTCCTGGTTGCAAGACATGGACGCTACCCAGTGACCTGAGATGAAGACTGGACTCCTTCAGTCCTGTGTCTCTTCAGAGAATCCTTGGGTACCGCTGGTTTGACTTTGTGTTGCTAATGGAGGCCTGCATTGTGAGGAAGCATCAGTTAGTGGTGTAATTACCTGAGGACCCTCATTGTTGAGTACCCGAATGGCTGGACCAGGCCAAGGGGAAGCCCACATAACACCGAATGGCTGCAGCAGTTAGAGGGTCATTTCCGGAGGGTGGGACTTGACTGCGTGTCCAACTGGGATCTGTTTTGTCGTGTGGTGGGTGTACCGGTGCGTGCCTGACCTGACTATCAGCTGTTGTGTATTTCCAGAAAGGTCTCATTTTGTTTCGTCATTCCCTTGTCGACATGCAATGTGGCAAACTCCAGAGCTTGCTTGTGTTTCTTCTTTAAGAAGTGGGGTCTTTACGCCATGGAGCCCATTTCTCATCCAGCCAGCGATGGATGGTGTGGCTAAACAAATTCAAATCATATTATGTGATATCATCCACTGTTAAATTCTACTCCATACTTCTAAAATTTTTATTTCTATACTGTATTGAGGATTTGTTCTGTTCTGTGTATTGCATTGTATTGTATTGACCCCCTTTTTCTTTTTGACACCCACTGCACGGCCAGTCTACCTAGAAAGGGGTCTCTCTTTGAACTCCCTGTCCTGAGGTTTCTTCCATTTTTTCCCTACTGGGCTTTTTTTGGGAGTTCTTCTTAGAGAGTCAAAGCTGGGGGGCTGTCAAGAGGCAGGGCCTGTTAAAGCCCATTGCGGCCCTCCCTCCTTGTGTGATTTTGGGCTGTACAAAAAATAAACTGTATTGTATTGTACTTGAAACTGTTGCACCGTGAGCTTGTATTGCAGCTTGGACCTGTTTTGAAGTTTTCTTTGGTTCTTTCCCCATTAACTGATCAGTCATCCTCTTCAAATTTAGGTCAGTTTTCCTTGTGTGGCCTCGTCCAGGGATGCCGGCTACCTTCTCACGGGCCTTAAACATTCTCGATAATATTGGCAACAGCGGTCACAGGAACATCAGGCTCTTTGGAGACGGACTTGTCACCTTTACGATGACCACGCTTGGTTGTCACCGCCTGTCTTGTCTTCTCTGATCACTCCCTGCTTTTCCTTCTCTTTGTTTAGAGCAGCGGTTCTCCACCTTTCTAGTGCTGCAACGCTTTAATACAATTTCTCATGCTGTGGCGACCACAACTGTAAATTATTTACAGAATTACAGAATTTACAGAATTATTTTACAAAATGAACTGTAATTTTGCTACTGGTATTAATTGTAATGAGAATATCTGATATGCAGGATGTATTTTCATTGTTACAAATTGAACATAATTAAAGCATAGTGATAGATAGATAGATAGACGGAACCCAACACTGCTTTTCCATGGGACTACATTTCCCAGCATGCCCTGTGGGATAGATACTTTATTAATCCCAAGGCAAAATTCCCATACTCCAGCAGCAGCATACTGATAATAACAATATTAAATTAAAGAGTGATAACAATGCAGGTATAACAGACAATAACTTTGTATAATGTTAACGTTTACCCCCCCGGGTGGAATTGAAGAGTCGCATAGTGTGGGGTCTCCTCAGTCTGTCAGTGGAGCAGGATGGTGACAGCAGTCTGTCACTGAAGCTACTCCTCTGTCTGGAGATGATCCTGTTCAGTGGATGCAGTGGATTCTCCATGATTGACAGGAGTCTGCTCAGCGCCCGTCGCTCTGCCACGGATGTCAGACTGTCCAGCTCCGTGCCTACAATAGAGCCTGCCTTCTTCACCAGTTTGTCCAGGCGTGAGGCGTCTTTCTTCTTTATGCTGCCTCCCCAGCACACCACCGTGTAGAAGAGGGCGCTCGCCACAACCATCTGATAGAACATCTGCAGCATCTTATTGCAGATGTTGAAGGACGCCAGCCTTCTCAGAAAGTATATTCTGCTCTGACCTTTCTTTCACAGAGCATCAGTGTTGGCAGTCCAGTCCAATTTATCATCCAGCTGCACTCCCAGGTATTTCTAGATCTGCACCCTCTGCACAGTCACCTCTGATGATCACGGGGTCCATGAAGGGCCTGGTCCTCCCAAAATCCACCACCAGCTCCTTGGTTTTTCTGGTGTTCAGGTGTAAGTGAACCATTTAACAAAGTCCTTGATTAGCTTCCTGTACTCCTCCTCCTGCCCACTCCTGATGCAGCCCACAATAGCAGTGTCGTCAGCGAACTTTTGCACGTGGCAGGACTCCGAGTCATATTGGAAGTCATAGATGTATGTTGGCTGAACAGGACCGGAGAAAGTCCAGTCCCCTGCGGTGCTCCTGTGCTGCTGACCACAATGTCAGACCTGCAGTTCCCAAGACGCACATATTGAGGTCTGTCTGTAAGATAGTCCACAATCCATGCCACCAGGTGTGAGTCTACTCCCATCTCTGTCAGCTTGTCTCTAAGGAGCAGAGGTTGGATGGTGTTGAAGGCGCTAGAGAAGTCCAGAAACATAATTCTTACAGCACCACTTCCTCTGTCCAGGTGGGAGAGGGATCGGTGTAGCATGTAGATGATGGCATCCTCCGCTCCTACCTTCTCCTGGTATGCGAACAGCAGAGGGTCGAGAGCGTGGCGGACCTGTGGCCTCAGGTGGTGAAGCAGCAGCCGCTCCATGGTCTTCATCACATGTGACGTCAGAGCGACAGGCCGGAAGTCATTCAGCTCACTAGGACGTGATACCTTTGGGACTGGGGTGATGCAAGATGTTTTCCAAAGCCTCTGGACTCTCCCCTGTCCAAGATTCAGGTTGAAGATGTGCTGTAGAGGACTCCCCAGTTCCTGTGCACAGGCCTTCAGCAGTCGTGGCGATACTCCATCTGGACCCGCTGATTTGCTGGCACAAAGTCTCCTCAGCTCTCTGCTCACCTGGGCTGCTGTAATTGATGGTGGGGATGTCTCTCCTATGCTGGTATCATTAGTGATTAATAACAAAAGCAATTTGTAATAATATATATTGTGAAATTTTTATTTCTAATTACAAACAAATGAAATTTTGTCTTCAGGACTTACGTTTGTTTGTTTTTCTTCATTGTGTATTGAACTGTATTCATGTTGTATACTTATGTGAAAATGTGAACAGCATGGCGTAGCATGGGTAACAGTCTTAATATAACAACAGTCGACTACATTGCTACGAAATTGTTGCGACAGTACGCGTGAAAAGCCAACGTCAGTGCGAAGGTTGAGGCTGCTTCTTTCTCACCAGATCAGAAATTCTGGAAGAGCACAACGCAGGTCATCTTCTGCCGCAAGTCTACTTCTGTATTCAGACTTGATAACCAACCAGCTGGAAAAATATGCTGTTGGAAATGGAAGAAGAAGTGCGTAAATCCCCATCACGCCGTTCGATGTGCAGTAATGTAAACAGTTAAAAATCATAAAGTTAGGACAATTAAAACATTTGAAATTATTCCAATTCAATTGTCTGCAACATCTATCCTCGAATGACAATTATAGTAAAAAACTAGTAACTAACAATGGAAAAAAATTGTACAATAACAAGTTTTACACATTAGAATAGACAAAACCCATATCTGCAATGGTCTTAGGCGACCCCTGGCAAATTGTCATTTGACCCCTGACGGGCTTGAGGACCGCTGGTTTAAAGTGTGTGGTCCCCGGCCGGGCTCGCCCAGGAGGACGAGAGGAGGGCTTGTGCCTCCTCCAGACCGCGAGGGGGCGTCCGTCCTGGTTCTGTTGGGGACCACGGGTCGAGGGCATGGAAGCCCTACCCTGTAGGGGCCCGTGGTCACCGCCAGGCGGCGCCCCAGCGCCTAATTATCCCGGGAGCCCGGCACTTCCGCCACACCAGGAAGTGCGGGGGCGACAGGGGACACCGGACGGCTTCCGGGTGCACAGCCGGCACTTCTGCCACACAGGGGTGTGGCTAGTGCTAATTGCCGGGAGCAGCTGGAGCCCATCCGGGTTCCCATAAAAGGGGCCGCCTCCCTCCAGTCATTGGTGGATGTCGGGAGGAAGCAGACAGAGCTGGAGAGAGAGGACGGGAGGCGGCCAGGAAGGCACAAGAGACTGTGGGCCTGGACATTGGGGAAATCGGTGCAAGAAGGCACTGGGGGTGCACGTGAGCCATTTGTAAATAATATTGGTGTAAATAAAAGTGTGTTGGGTGCAAAAATGTTGTCCGTCTGTCTGTGCCGGGGCCAGCGTTCACAAGTGACACAATCATTTCTGAGAACTTCTAAAGGGTTCCAATAATTTTGTAGAATATGCAAGAATTGAGTTCTTCTCTCGCCCTTTGTGTTTTGCTCCTCTGGAAACTAAAGAAAGGCCTGTATGGCTGACAAAAGAACTTTTAATTTCAATACATTTCAGGAAGAATTGTTCTTAATCTGAATAAAACGCAAGGGTCTCAATATTTTGGTCCACGTTCTGTAGGTTACTTCAGTGGCTCCTTTCATAACTAACTGGTCAAGGCAAATTAAGCGACAGAGTGACTTTACGCTTTTCTTTGACATGGCCCTAATTGGTCAGTAAATTTAAAAACGCACAACTGTGGAGGATCAAGAAGGTTGCCGAAACTACACTTTGGACTGAGTGGTCCTTTTAAAGACGTTCCTCTAATTTTGTCCCCTCCTAAAGTGAAAGCCAGCTGCCAGCAGCAGGTGAGAAGTGTGGTTAGAATGAAAATGGACCTCCTCGCTGAAGAAGCCAAGAAATGCGCGCCGCGTGCCACTTGTTATGAGGCTGCTCTGCCAACTTCTAAAACTCAACAGTGCCAGTTGCCAGCTGGACGCCGAGGAGGCCTGGGAAGGTGCCAGAATGTCTGAGTCGTGCCTGAGGTTAGAATGGCCGCCGCTCTGTCCTCTTTAATACGTGGCTCAGGCTTTTATAACAACAGGAGTTGGGTTAGAAGATACTCCATTACTGGTGATGATCACGCCATAAGCACAACAGACTCCCTCTGAGATCAATGGTACCTAAATAGAGAGAGTGATGGGAGCTTCCAGAGATCAGTTTTCTGTGAAAACCTGTGATAACTTCAAGAGTCACGACAACGTCACGCATCCATAACATACCTTAGAGAGACCACTGATGTGATTCGATGGCTTGACAACTGAATCTGTTATTGTCAACACCAACAACAACCTTTATTTCTATAGCACATTTTCATACAAATAATGGAGCTCAAAGTGCTTTACATGATGAAGAAAAGAGAAATAAAAGAGAAAATAAGAATTAGAATAAGACAAAACTAATTAACACAGAATAAGAGTAAGGTCCAATGGCCAGGGAGGACAGAAAAAACAAAAAAAAAAAACTCCAGACGGCTGGAGAGAAAACATAAAATCTGCAGGGGCATCAGGCCACGAGACCACCCAGTCCCCTCTGGGCATTCTACCTAACATAAATGAAACAGTCCTCTTTGGATTTAGGGTTCTCATGGAGGGACTTGGTGATGATGGTCATGTAGACTTCCGGCTTTAATCCATTAATGTAGGAACATCACGGTGCTTTGATTAGGTGGTGGTGGTGGTGCAGATCAGCAGCACAGAAAACCGGGAAGAGAAACAGAAGAGAGAGTAGGGGTCAGTATGGATTTTAAACCAAAATGCATAGTTATGAAAATGAATTGAATATACAGAGTATCAGGATTAAATGAAGTTGAAGTTATGAGAAGGCCGTGTTAGCACCCTTCTGCTGTCTTTATAGATAGATAGATAGATAGATAGATATGAAAGGCAGGATAGATAGATAGATAGATAGATAGATAGATAGATAGATAGATAGATACTTTATTAATCCCAAGGGGAAATTCACAAACTCCAGCAGCAGCATACTGATAATAACAATATTAAAATAAAGAGTGATAACAATGCAGGTATAACAGACAATAACTTTGTATAATGTTAACGTTTATTCCCCCAGGTGGAATTGAAGAGTCGCATAGTGTGGGGTCTCCTCAGTCTGTCAGAGGAGCAGGATGGTGACAGCAGTCTGTCGCTGAAGCTGCTCCTCTGTCTGGAGATGATCCTGTTCAGTGGATTCTCCATGATTGACAGGAGTCTGCTCAGCGCCCGTCGCTCTGCCACGGATGTCAGACTGTCCAGCTCCGTGCCTACAATAGAGCCCGCCTTCCACACCAGTTTGTCCAGGTGTGAGGCGTCCCTCTTCTTTATGCTGCCTCCTCAGCACACCACTGTGTAGAAGAGGGCGCTCACGACTACCGTCTGGTAGAACATCTGCAGCATCTTATTGCACATGTTGAAGGATGCCAACCTTCTAATGAAGTGTAGTCAGCTCTGTCCTCTCTTACACAGAGCATCAGTATTGGCAGTCCAGTCCAGTTTATCATCCAGCAGCACTCCCAGGTATTTATAGGTCTGCATCTTCTGCACAGTCACCTCTGATGATCACAGGGTCCATGACTGGCCTGGGCCTCCTAAAATCCACCACCAGCTCCTTGGTCTTGCTGGTGTTCAGGTGTAGGTGGTTTGAGTCGCACCATTTAACAAAGTCCTTGATTAGGTTCCTGTACTCCTCCTCCTGTCCACTCCTGATACAGCCCACCATAGCTGTGTCGTCAGCGAACTTTTGCACGTGGCAGGACTCCAAGTCGTATTGGAAGTCTGATGTGTGTTGGCTGAACAGGACCGTAGAAAGTCCAGTGCCCTGTGCCACTCCTGTGCTGCTGACCACAAAGTCAGACCTGCAGTTCCCAAGACGCACATACTGAGGTCTGCCTGTAAGACAGTCCACGATCCATGACACCAGGTATGAATCAACTCCCATGTCTGTCAGCTTGTCTCTAAGGAGCTGTGTCATCAGCGAACTTTTGCACGTGGCAGGACTCCGAGTCGTATTGGAAGTCCGATGTGTGTTGGCTGAACAGGACCAGAGAAAGTCCAGTCCCCTGTGGTGCTCCTGTGATCCTGCAGATCCCGAGAAGCACATACTGAGGTCTGCCTGTAAGACAGTCCACGATCCATGACACCAGGTATGAATCAATTCCCATCTCTGTCAGCTTGTCTCTAAGGTTGGATTGTGTCGAAATGGGTAATATCTATATGGGTAATAGTATTCGGGTGGGCCAGATCTTACTGACCAGTGGCGTAAGGAAGGAAGGGTGAGCCTGCCTGGGCCTTGGCCCACCCTGATTGGCCATAGGTCCAGCCAATCAGTTCATCGTTTATGAAATTTTCTGTTCAATTTTGTAATTGATTGGGTATTTGTTATTTAATCTTTCCTTCGGTTTCAAAGTGGTATGTCAAACCCCATTGGTTTACGGAATTTTCAACCAATCAATAAATAAATAAATGGGGCGGAGTCACGGTGTATGTGTAACCTGATTGGTAGCAGTCATTAGAGAGTTAACAGAACCTTAGGTTGCTTAATTGAGTATTTTCGACAAACACCAAGAGAGAGTTTCTTATTTTGAGGGATTATTTCAAACAGGGCAAAACCAACGGAAATATCAAAGTTTTCCGGAAAGCCTCGTTTAGCTATACGGAACTAATATGCAGGATGCAGAACACACATTGTCCGTCCAACAAATTAACAGAAAAGTGCAAGTGTAATGGGCTTGAATTCAGTGTGGTAAAGAAAAGACAAAAGTCCTGGAAAATTCTGCTACAGGTCATTGTCGATGGCTGTCTACAGGACATAAATATTTACCTGTCTTGCAGTTTGAATAGTCAGACTGCTTTGATTTAGTATCTCAGCGACACACAACGTGATGATACAGAACTGCCTGCTTCCTTTGAAAATTAACGAGCACTGGGGACATTGGTTTCTAATCAGGCACTTCTTGATAGCTAACAACACTATTATTGAACCAAAGTAAATGTGTTTTGTGGAAATATATCCCCCCAAAAAAAAAAGAAACTCCACAAAGATAAAGTTTTGGGGACCGTCCCCGTATATTGTTCTGCAGTCATTTAAAGCAAAAATGCAAAAATAAATGATCAAAAGTCCTGAGAGGTAACAGTTGACAAAGTTTATGGTACAAAATGACGTTTAAATACAGTAATTAATTATGGGAACGGGAAATGGTTGGCAGGAAGTGACGCTGAATGCAGGAGTCGGAAACAGCGTCATCTTGGTGGAACCGGACGTGAAGTACGTTGTGTGACGTCATATCAAGTTGCAAGAAGTGACATCATGGTGGCCATTTTGGAACCCGGAAGTGGAGGTAATTATTTTCCTTCGATTTTTCTGTAGAGAGAAGAGAGTCAGGTAAGTACCACGTGACAATCCTTTCTCTCGCGATATTTTACTCACCTTTAGGCTTTTTGACTCCCTCCTAATCGCACGTGTGTGACAGTTTTATACTATTGTCTGCAGAGGAAATTGACATGCACCATTCTTTAACTGATCGTCATGTTGATCTGTCAGAGACTGAAGCATTTATATATTTGTGGGTAAATGAGAATGATGGAGAACAGAGAAGGATGGTCTGAGACTCATGACTGCTGCCTGCTTCTTTAATGCTCTTTCACCATATTGCTGTGGGCACACCCTGTAGTAACAATGGCTTCTACTTGGACCAGGTTCCCCTAGGCCTGAGGCCTGGTGACACAAACAAGACAGCAAAAGTGGTCATCTGTTTTGGAGGCGCTTAACAACTCCCCTGCCGAGAGAGTTTTATTCATCTGTAAATCAGATCAACACCCAAGTGAGATCGTCAGTGTCTTCAGTTCGTCTCACTAATGTGACTATTTTAAGACGATCTTGCTGAAAATCGAGATCGGGAAAAAGTCATCAGATCAGCTCAGGTCAGGTCAGGTTGGGGAGCATATACCGAGTCAGCGCATTGCCGTATTCGCCACACGACGTAACAGCTCGGGGTCCCAGTTGGGAACCACCCAGGTGGACACGCAGTCCAGTCCCACCCTCCAGAAATGACCCTCTATTGACCGCAGCCAGGTGTTATGTGGGCATCTCCTTGGTCTGGTCCAGCCACTCATGTCCGCTGGGAGCAAGACCACCCTCGGGGAATCGCAACACATGGCTGTAGTGCCGTAACTAACGCTCCCTCACAATGCAGGTAATGTGCCTCATTCGGGACTCCGTGGGCAGTCAGTCAGTCAGTCAGTCAGTCAGTCAGTCATTGTCCAACGCACTATATCCTAACACAGGGTCACTGAGGTCTGCTGGAGCCAATCCCAGCCAACATCAGCCCACCGCAGGGCACACACACACACCAGGCACACACTAGGGACAATTTAGGATCGCCAGTCCACCTAACCTGCATGTCTTTGGACTGTGGGAGGAAACCCACGCAGACACGCGGAGAACATGCAGACTCCACGCAGGGAGGACCTGGGAAGCGAACCCTGGTCTCCTAACCACTGCTACTATATATATATATACTGGAGAATATAACTTGACAAATCCACTCAAATGGGACACGCGGAGCCCCCTTAGGCACGGGGCCTGGCACTGTCGCCCCACTTGCCACCCCCAAATTCCACTCTTGGATGGGGGTGTCACCCAATACAACTGATGTTAACTGGTGTGCACTGAGACCATTTACTCACACTTATGACTTTTGGACGATTGTGTAAATTAAATCAACTGACAATGAAAAGTCCAATAGAATGATGCCAGCGTATGTATAATATAATAACTCAAGAGGGACAGTGCAGACCTGCTGAAAATAATCAAGGGTGCAACACATGTCCACCCATGGCGACAGTTAACTAATAAGGAAGACACAGCTCCCCATGTTAAAGTCCTATAAGTGCGCAATGTGAACTTTTAATGATGCCATTCTGATTCTGTCATCATTAAAAATGTGACACAAAGAACGCCAACTTGCTGAAGACGCATTGAATTTGTTCATTTAACCATGTAGGCACCAACTGTTCAATCGAGATCTAATGTCTAATTAAATGAAAGTGAAACATGAGACAAAATTAATCAGGAGGACGTGTTGTCATAGCAACCTGGCTAAGGCATAAAAGCATTCAAATGAAAGTGCTTTTTCATTTTTTTTTTTTTTTTAATTAAAATAATAAAGTTTTATTGTAGTTAAATGGAACTTGGCCTTTAAGGAAGGCACAACCATCTATAAGGAGTACAGTAAGGAGTCCAAGGTTTGGTACCCAGGTCTCCATGACTGTGTGGGCTTCTTCTCCACATTCCAAAAAGTGTCGCATGACCCTTAATGTCACGGGGTCAGTGCGGGGTCGCTGCTATTTTTAATATATAGAAATGATTTAAATAGGAATATAAGGAACAAGCTGGTTAAGTTTGCCGATGATACCAAGATAGGTGGATTGGCAGATAATTTGGAATCCGTTATATCATCACAGAAGGACTTGGACAGCATACAGGATTGGACGGACTTGTGGCAGATGAAATTTAATGTCAGTAAATGTAAAGAATTACACATAGGAAGTGAAAATGTGAGGTTTGAATACACAAAGGGAGGTCGGAAAATCGAGAGTCCACCTTATGAGAAGGATTCAGGAGTCGTAGTGGACTCTAAGCTATCAACTGCCAGACAGTGTTCAGAAGCCATTAAGAAGGCTAACAGAATGTTAGGTTATATAGCGCCTTGATGTGTGGAGTACAAGTCACAGGAGGTTCTGCTCAAGCTTTATAACACACTGGTGAGGCCTCATCTGGAGTTCTGGGTGCAGTTTTGGTCTCCAGACTACAAATAGGACATAGCAGCACAAGAAAAGGTCCAGAGAAGAGCGACTAGGCTGATTGAGGGGCTACAGGGGATGAGTTATGAGGAAAGATTAAAAGAGATGAGCCTTTAAAGAACATTAAAAGGTGACATGACTGAAGTGGGGGCGGCATGGTGGCACAGTGGTAGTGCTGCTGCCTTGCAGTTAGAAGACCCGGGTTCGCTTCCCGGGTCCTCCCTGCGTGGAGTTTGCATGTTCTCCCCATGTCTGCATGGGTTTCCTCCCACAATCCAAAGACATGCAGGTTAGGTGGATTGGCGATTCTAAATTGGCCCTAGTGTGGGTGTGTTTGTGTGTGTCCTGCGGTGGGTTGGCACCCTGCCCAGGATTGGTTCCTGCCTTGTGCCCTGTGTTGGCTGGGATTGGCTCCAGCAGACCCCCGTGACCCTGTATTCGGATTCAGTGGGGTTAGAAAATGGATGAATGGATGACTGAAGTGTTTCAAATGATGAAGGGAATTAGTCCAGTGGATCGAAACGGTGACTTTAAAATGAGTTCATCAAGAACACGGGGACACAGCTGGAAACTAGTTAAGGGGAAACTTCACACAAACATTAGGATTTGTTCTTCACTCACAGAACAATAGACACTTGGAATAAGTGACCAAGTAGTGTGGTAGACAGTGAGACTTTTGGGACTTTCAAAACTCAACTCGATGTTTTTCTGGAAGAAATAAGTGGACATGACTGGTGAGCTTTGTTGGGCTGAATGGCCTGGTCTCGTCTCGGGTGTTCTAATGTTCTAAAATCCTTTCAAATGAAAATCAGCAGTGTGCACTTTCATCATGATGTCTGAATGGTTTGATCTGTCGTTTTAAGCTGTGGAGCAGAAAGGGGCAAATAAAGGAAAAACAATGTGTCTTGAGCCTAAACATTATGGAGGGCAGCGTATATCATAAGGACTTTCTGGATGTGCATCCAAGTGCATGTGACTATCAATCCAATAAATACCAGCGGCGTATCAGCAATACACAGTTGGGAAGCCATTACCTCCTGCTGTGACCTTCATGAGAAATGAATGTACGAAAATCATCACCACCGAAACTACAAGACCACACCACACACACATACATTTATCAGGGTGCTCAGAACTCCAAAGGCTCAGGTATAATGTATGACATTATGTTATGACCAGAAAGGAGGAGACTGAGCTGGAGGTGGCAGAGTTAAAGATGGTAAGATGGTAAGGATGGACAGGATTAGAAATGAAGGTATTAGAGGGCCAGCTCAAGTTGGGAGACAAAGTCAGAGAGGCGAGATTGCATTGGTTTGGACATGCGCAGAAGAGAGATGCATGCTGGGTAAATTGGGAGATGGTAGGGATGGAGCTGCCAGGTAAATAGAAAAAAGGAAAGCCTAAGAGAAGGTTTATGGATGTGGTGAGAGAAGAACATACAGGTGATGGGTGAGACAGAGCAAGATGACGAGGACAGAAAGATTTGGAAAAAGATGATCTGCTGTGGTGACCTCTAATGAGCAGAAGAAGAAGAAAAAGGAGGATAAGATGAAGAAGATTAAGAAGAAGAAAGATAAAAAGATGAAGAAGGATAAGATGAAGAAGATTAAGAAGAAGAAAGATAAAAAGATGAAGAAGGATAAGATGAAGAAGAAAATGAACAAGGAGAAGAAGAAGGATAAGATGAAGCAGATTAAGAAGAAGAAAGATAAAAAGATGATGAAGAAGAAGGAGAAGAAAAAGAAGAAAATTAACAAGAAGAAGGATAAGATGAAAAAGATTAAGAAGAAAGATAAAAAGATGATGATGAAGAAGATGGAGAAGAAGAAGAGGAAAATGAAGAAGAAGAATGTAGGGATGGAACTGCTAGGGAACAGGAAAAAAGGAAGGCCTAAGACGATGCTTATGGATTTGCTGAGAGAGGACATGAAGGTGGTGGGGCTAACAGAGCAAGATGGAGAAAGATGATCTGCCAAAAGAAGAAGAAGAAGTTATGTATTTGGAAATTAAGGGGAAGTGCATTTTGGACTGAAGCCAGGAAGCACTTCTTACAGTAACTGCAAAGAGTTGTGGGACTCTGGAACAAACTACCGAGACATGGAGTTGAAGAAGAAACCTCAAGCACCTTTAAGAAAAATCTGGAGGAGATACTGGGACAGTTTAGTGATTAGCTAAACAAACGTGCTTGGTGGACTGGACACTCTTCTCTCATCAGAGGAGTACCAAGAAGCTGACAAAAACAGAGTACCAGCACTTATTTTGTTTCTGCTTAAGGTGCCCTGATTACAAGTTATTAATAAGGGCAATCAGGCTCAGGTGTGGCTCAGTGGTTAGGGCTTTGGACTTCAAACTCTGAGGCTGTGGGTTCAGAGCCCACCACTGACACTGTGTGACCCTGAGAAAGTCACCTTACCTGCCTGTGCTCCAATTGTAAAAACAAAAGTAATGTAAGCAACGGCTTTGGATAAAGTGACAGCCAAATAAATCAACATAAACCAGAGATGGCCTTAGGGGTGTACGGGGTGGGGGCGCTGTTAGGGCTGTTACCAATATGTATGGACTGTAGAAACTTGCACGAAACTTGCAATAAAAATAATGTTAAAATCCACTGGATTTTCTCATTACATTATTCAGCTACATAAGATAACATGCAGACTTTATCAAAATATAACTGGAGAATATAACTTGATAAATCCGCTCGAACGGGACACGCGGACCTCAAATGCGGGGTTTGCTTAGGCGCGGTCGCCCCACTTGCCACCCCCAAACGCCGCTCTTGATATAAACAACAACAGTGATGCACTTTTCACCAAGGCCTTGGGTTCAAAGGCAGTTTGTGTTAAATGAGCACACTTTTTCATAATTGAGACTTTTTCTTGTTATCCATCCATCCATTATCCAACCTGCTATAACTAACTAGAGGGTCACGGGGGTCTGCTGGAGCCAATCCCAACCAACACAGGGCGCAAGGCAGGAATAAACCCCGGGCAGGGCGCCAGCCCACCGCAGGGCACACACTTGGGACAATTTAGAATCGCCAATGCACCTAAACCTGCATGTCTTTGGACTGTGGGAGGAAACCCACGCAGACACGGGGAGAACATGCAAACTCCACACAGGGAGGACTCGGGAAGCGAACCCGAGTTTCCTAACTACGAGACAGCAGCGCTACCCACTGCGCCCTTTTCTTGTTATAGTTTTGTTAAACAGCGTTTCTAAATGGACCCGGCATGAGGGAGTGTGTGGATATGCGCGTGCGCGAGCGAGTCTGCTCTGCCTTTTGAGCTCATTCCATTGCCGCTGTGTAACGGTAAATGCAGGATAAGAATGAATGACGGGGTGTAGCTCTCCACACTCCTATAAAAAATGGCAAAGCAGTGGGGAGTGCTTCTTTGTCTTTATCAGCCCGTTTTTCCTCAAAGCGCTTTTCTCCTTGTGATTTATTCACGTTACCGCAACGGCAGGTGCGCTTGTGACAAACGCGTTCATCGCCGCACACTAAAGGCCAACTGGCGGTGCCCGTTCTCTCCGTGCGCTCGCAGATTGACTCGTGCTTAATGTCGCACACGTCTCCAAATCCGACGGCTTTATAGCGCGGCCTTGTCTCCTCCTTGAAACGCCAGCGTTTACGAGCGTTCAACAAGAAACGCTCCGTTTTTTTCTTTCTTTTTTTTTTTTTTTTTGTTGTCTTAGACCCTTCGGATGGGGGATGGGATGGACTGGAGGTGGTAGGAAATATAATCATTCTTTTTAATTACTGCTGCTGGGCCGCTCTATTAAAATTCTAATTTTCTTCATGAATCCCAGTTGATGCGGGTCTGTCTGCAGCCGGCTGCTCAAGACACAATCTAGTGGATAATATTCACGCCGGTACGCCTTGCTTGCGCTGCATGTCAGAAGCCATCTTGCGGAGAATTCTTCACCCACCTTGGAGTGCAGCTTGTGGAACAGATGAGGTGAAAAACATTGCACTGGGGCTGCGTGCTGGTAATCACAGGACTGAAGAAACACATACATCATCTGCCATAGAGGTTGGCATTCCAAGTGAAAAGCCTTCACATCACGTAATGTGTTGGACAAATGATGGCCATCGGCACGTCCGTCTCTGCGCAGATGTGCTCGCCACGGCCACCGAGGGAAAGCTGAGCTTGGCGCTTTTTTGTCATCCACCCCCAAATCCCCTCAGTGTTACTACCCCCCTTGCAGGCACCGTTTAATATTTCCATCAGACTTTTTGTCCTCCTTGAAAATAATAGTGGAAAAGATGACATGAATTATCTGCAAACAATGTGACAGACACCGAGCGCTGGCCGGGCAGCAAGCTTCAGTGATCTGGCAGGGCGC
Organism: Polypterus senegalus; assembly: GCF_016835505.1. NCBI lineage: Eukaryota > Metazoa > Chordata > Cladistia > Polypteriformes > Polypteridae > Polypterus > Polypterus senegalus. The sequence goes on from NC_053159.1 coordinate 182,763,053, forward strand.
AATATAAACGGCTCGTCCTCCGCTTTTTAACGTCGTTCTGCATTCAGACGGGAGGCTGAGGCTTATTGTCTGTTTTAGGTTGCATGTTGACTTAAGAGACAGGAAGCAGATTATGAGAAGAACAATAAAAATATGATAATTTGAGTCAGGCTCAAACTGCATTCATGGGTATTCTCCTTCACCTACCCCTGCTTCTCCTCCTTCTTCTTGCTATTCATCCTCAACTCCATCTTCTTCATATTATAAAGCTTGGCATAAACTGTTGGATCCAATCGAAGCTTAATGGAATCTTATCCAGTTTAGGTTCATGGGTACTGAAGCCTAATACAGAAGCACAGGGTGCAAGGCTGGACGGACAGGGCACTGAGCACACTCATACCCACACACGAGGGGCATTACAGAATATATAATGGCCCTTACATGCACATTGACATATAAAGGGAAAGTCTACTTAGAAACTTTAAGAACATATGCAATGTGACAGATGTAGTGGATGGAATGGCATCGCAACTGGGATGGAGAGTGGTTCCCTTACCCACCCAGGAGGCCATTAAGAAAAGATAGCACAGAAGGATGTGTACCCATGCAAGGATGGTTTGTATTCTCTTTAAGAGAAGATATAATGGATGTACTGGATGAGACTGCCTGCCAAGAACAGTTCAATACCCAGTATGATAGGAGGCAGTGCTTCTCTGGGATTACACCATTAAGGGCACCTGCAGGGTGGCATGGGTCTCATAGTTCAGGAGGGCAGCCCAGTTGTGTTGCCCAGGTGCCACCAGAGGGTGCTGCCAGAAGAGGACTACCTTGTTTTGTGTTGGTTCTGCCACTCCCAGAAGTGCTGGATGTAATGTTTTGGCATCAGAAGGACTCAAGGGTCCAGCATTAAAGGAGCCGCCTCACCTCACTGTTGGGAAAGAGGTGGGCAATGCTCTTAACTTCTAAATTGGCATAATGTAAGAGAAAGTGGTTAAAAATGCTGCTGAACTGGCACCCCAGTTAGCAGTATAGTTTTCTGTTTTGTGCCCAAATTGTGCAGGGTAGACTCCATGCCCCTGCCATGTTTAACTGGTAACCTAACCTGTACAGGTTTCTGTTTTGTGCCCAATGCTGCCAAAGTTGACTCCAGGCCCCTGCCATGTCAAAACTGGCACCTCAAGCTGTATAGGTTTCTGTTTTGTGCCCAACACTGCCAGGGTAGACTTCAGTCCTGTACCATGCTGAACTGGTACTTCAACCTATATAGGTTTCTGTTTAGTGCCCAGCGCTGCCAGGGTAGACTCTAGAGCCCTGCCATTCTCAACTGGCACCCCAACCTGTGCAGATTTCTGTTTTGTGCCCAACGCTGCCAAGTTAGATTCCAGGCCCCTGCCATGTCAAAACTGGCACCCCAACCTGTATAGGATTCTGTTTTGTGCCAAACGCTGCCAGGATAGACTCCAGGCCCCTGCCATGCTGAACTGGCACTCCAACCTGTACAGGTTTCTCTTTTGTGCCCGTCATTGCCAGGGTAGATTCCAGGCCGCTGCCATGCGGAACTGGATTTATTTGGTTTAATAATGTTCTGTTAAGTAATGGCAGTTCTTCTTTCACATTCTGAAGATGTGCCCGTCATGTTATAGCTCTAATTTGGCCAGTAATGTTTACACTTATAAGAATCCTCTGCAATATGGCTGGTGTCCCCTCCAGGCTGGCATTACGCCTGGTGCCCCACAGTCTTGAACTGGATAAGTGGAAAAATTAACATTTGGGTCTGATGAATTGGAATCTGAGTCTGTAGTGGTGACGCTCTGCAGAAGTAGTGGGGGCTGACACAGCGAGCGAGGGATCAGACGGCTTCATCAGGAAGCACTCCGCTCGCAGTGTTCAGGTTCGGTCTCTGTGCTGCGGACTAGTGGAGCTCTCCTATTGGCTCACACTGCACGGAGACCTCTTTCTAAACCAGGTGTATGGGCTTTGTGACCGATTACGAGCAGTTCATAACAATGCAAGTCTTTGAACTGAGAAGTTTGTGGTGTGAATTCATGGCAATTCATTTGGCGATGAGGATGGGATCTACACTGTGGATGATGTGTAGAGTAGTGGCGACGCTCAGCAGAATAAGTCGGAGCTGAAAGAGAGAGAGAGAGAGAGAAAGAGAGAGAGATCAGCTGACGTCAGCAGGAAGTGCTCCACTGGCATTGTTCAGAGATGGTCTCCGTGTGGCTGACTAACGGTGTTACTCCTTTAGCTCGTGCTGTGAGCAGATTGCTTCTGAGCCAGATCTCGCAGGTTCATGATTGACCACTGACTGACTTTAGACTGAGACTCTTCACGGTGTGAGGTTACGGCAATTCATTTGGCCAAAAGGAAAGACTTGAACTGTGGGCGGGTGAAGTGTAGTGGAACGCTGTGTCGAAAAGGTATCGGCTGACTTTAGTAGGAATTTCGAGTTTAGAGATGGTCTCTGCACTCCTGAGTAATGGAGTTTCTCCTATGTTAATTTCCCCTTGGGATTAATAAAGTATCTATCTATCTATCTATCTATCTATCTATCTATCTATCTATCTATCTATCTATCTATCTATCTATCTATCTATCTATCTATTCACCTCATGCTGCGAGGAGTCCTCTCCTGAGCCAGATCTTATGGGTCTGTGAAGGACCACCAACAGTTCCCGAAAATGCAAATTTTGTAACTGAGATACGTTGTGGTGGGAGTCCGTGGCAATTCAGAGTCACATGTCAGCAAAATGATGATGTAATGCTGGCCATAACACCCCGACAAAGTCTGATCTCTTCTGAAGGACATCAGATTTTCATTAGGAATCCTCAATGGAAAACTCTTTAACCCTTTGAGCGCTGCCCTCCCCCACATGTTGGCACTGTAACCCTAGCCTCCCCAGCAATGTGGAACAACTTTGGAAAGCAAATTTTTTGATTGATAAAAGTGAAATTTTATTATAAAATGATAATATGATGATAAGCCACAATGTATTAATGTCAGATTGATCCTACAGAACACACCATGTCGCTTACAGTCTTATTTTTTACCGTTCGTTATAAGGACCTGTGACAGATAGGGGGCGCTATCGCTCCCTTGAACCCCTGTCCACGACTCCAGACACCAGGTAAAAGTCCACAAGTTGACTTTATTAAATTGCCACAGTGCACAAAGCACCCTCTCCTCCACTATATTCATACGAATCACAATTACTAACAATAATCCAATCCTCCAACTCCCAGACGCGTTGCCACCCTTCCACCCAGCTCAGCTCCCCATCTGGGAGCTCCTATAGTCCTTTTATATATCCTGACCCGGAAGTGTTCCCAATCCCCAGTCCATGTGACTCTCAATCCCTTCCGGGTCAGGTACAAGTCCTTTTTCTTCACCCTTCACCTTGTCCACGTGTGCTTCCGGGGCGTATGGGAAATATCCGTTATCCCTCCCTGCAGCGTCTCCTAGTGGCCCCCATGGCATCTAGCAGGGCTGCGTATAAAAACTAACTATGAAAAATGCCCTGCTGGTCTTCTGGAGACCTCCATACTGCAAGGAGGGCTCCACCTGGCGGCTTGGGGGTATTGGCCAGCCATTCACCACAGACCTCACACCAAAACCGCACCTTTGAGTGATTGGCTTCGAAACACATTTTACTGACAGAAGCAAACTTCACGTGATTTCCACCATCTTCTGATCACTCGCCCTGTGTTCCCCCCTTCCCTCGTAGGGCTCTCGCCTCTGGCGTCAATCGCCCAAACTCCCTCAGGTGCAGGTTGGGGAGTTTGACTGGGATGGTGTGTAGCAAAATGTAATGTGTTATTTATAATTTCGCTTTGTGTTAGTTATGAACTTCTCCAAATTTAGTTGATCCCCCGAGTCAAGTGTTGGCGCTCTCTTGTAATGTTTCTCGTCTCTTTCTCTCTGCGGATCCTAAAACCTGTGGGCACGTGACATCACCTCGCTTCTGGTCCTGAGGCTCCTGAGTCCCCCCCTGTCTGCCTTCGTAAACCGCTACCACCGCCATCTTTCTTCAGTCTGAGCGTTGATCTTACTGGAGCTACACGTTACATCAGGTTTGTGGTTTTGTTCAACGGCAAACGGGTTTTACCTGACGGGGGGCCACAGACCTTTTCTCTTTGCTTCGTGTTTCATTTACACGGCTGACAAATGTGTATTATGTTTCTAAAAGCATTAAGAGGCAGTGTGGCCCCCCGGTGGCTAAAGCATTCAACTGTAAAACCTAAGGCTGCTGGCTTACTCTCCGACATCCATTCCTTGGGTCTCGTCATCGGACCGCCTCGCAATATATAAATGCTGGACTTGTTCCACGTTGCCTGGAGGTCGTGTCTTTGTGGGGGGGTCACCTTCTTAAAATTACACGCCACATTTACCGCAAAAGGCTGCAGAAAATGCACACGACGGCAGGAACTTCTAAATTGAGTGCATCTGCTGAAAAACTGATTAACCGTTTGCATGCCCGTCATTTTCCGCTAGAATTGTAAGAGCACACGTGGATTGTCAGTTTTGGGTGGTTTTGGTCTCTGGATTCATGTCAAAACTGTGGAGAAATTTTGGAAGATTTGGTATATCTGAGGAAAAGGCCGACAACCAAAGTGTTGTGGTGGTAACATCTGTGGCCTGCAGGGGGTGCTCTAGCTCCCCCAAACCCGGCACAGACAGACAGACAGACAGACAGACAGACAGACAGACGCAGGCACAAGTCTCTGCAGCACACAAGGCCTTTATGTTGCTGTGGGAAAGAATTGTCAGTCAGTCTGACGCACACTGAGAGGGGAGCCCAAGGTTAGAAGAAGCAGTTACCACCCAGACCAGCATCGGGCCTTCCAGAATACTGGATCCTTGCTGTCTATTATTAAACATAAGATATTCAGTCTGTGTATTTTTTTTTTTGGAGCTTTGATAAACTCCTGTGTGGCCTCAGCAGTTTGTTTGGCTCATCATCTTGTTGTTGGATGAAGCGCCGTCCGATGAGTTTGGAGACATTAACAGGAACTTGAGCAGATCACACCTCAGAATTCATTGTGCCATCATCATTGAAGAGAAGCGTGCCAGGACCTGTGGCAGCCATAACACCCCCAGCACCGCCATGTTTAACAGATGAGGTGGTCTGCTTTGGATCTCAGGCAGTTCCTTTTAACTCTCGACATCACTCTGATGAGGTCCATCTTTGTCTTCGTCTGTCCACGAGACCTTTTCCTAGAATTCTGCCGGCTCTTTGATGTCCTTTGATGTCATAAACTGTAATCTGGCCGTCCTGTTTCTGCGGTCTCCATCTTGTGTTTCTGTTCATGAAGTCTGGCGATGTCAATGACCTTTCATTCCCTTCTGTGTCGACTGCTTTCTGGAAAGGGCCAGTGTAGTGGAAACAGCAGCAGGAGAAGAATTTCCTTTGAACACATTCAAGAGCTGAAGCATACAATTAGATGGACCATCAACCGGGGTGTCCATACACCAATATTCCCCTAAATATGGTTCATAAATACCTGCAGATGAGGATGACTTTACTGGGTATTGCTAAACTTCTTAATATATTGGTCAAGACAATGAGAAGAGGAATAGAACAAAATGACAGAAGGCCAGCGTAACACATTATTTACTCAAAGACAACGTAGTAGACATTTCAGCAAGACCTGAAACAAATGTCTCATTGTTTCAGCTAATCATCCCACATTGATGACAGTTACCTTTGCCACCAGAACACAGAAATATTTACAAGTAGAATGCCTCTTGCCCCAACTGTTGACGCCCCTTGACCCGCCCCATGATGCTGATTGGTCACATTAGTATATTCAGTTTTGGAATAAGTAACACATGCTGTTGAATTGAAATTAAGTACACTCGGAGCAGACGCCAATTGAACTGCAATACGTTTCGATTGCCTTTAGTTGTGACACAGGATCTATGGGTCTGATTCAGAATACAATGTGCTTTTGTATAGCACTGGGGACAATGGGGGTCAACATCAATGACATGCTGGACTTGTCTAGTAACAGAGGAACGACGTAAGAAAGGACAGAGCAGACTCTTCTTCATTAGGAAGTGGCATCCTTCACATCTTCTACAACTCTGTGATGACCAGCGTGGTGTGCTGGGCTGGTGACATCATGTAGAGTGGGCCACCAAATCAACAAGCTAATTAAGATGGCAGGATCAGATATGGGACACACTCCGGACCCCCTGGAGATTATAGTGGAGGTAAAGAGAAAGAAAACAAAACTCAGTGCCATTATGAACAACATGTGTTACTGTATGTTATCTATCTATCTATCTATCTATCTATCTATCTATCTATCTATCTATCTATCTATCTATCTATCTATCTATCTATCTATCTATCTATTATATAGTCCCTTATCTATCTATCTATCTATCTATCTATCTATCTATCTATCTATCTATCTATCTATCTATCTATCTATCTATCTATCTATCTATCTATCTATCGTGTCTTTTTTTCCGGGTTATTGAGCTCTGAGGAACCTGAATTTCAAAGGTCGACTTCTCTGTGAATAATCAGATTATGTGGCCATGTAAACCCTTAACTATGTTGCTGTTAAGGACTTCGTAGTCTACGCTTGCCCGTTGCACTCTGTCAGCATGAGTGTCTTTTCGCTTCATAACACGCTTTCAGAAGCCATGGATAGAAGAGTCCACAAAATAAATTTCTAGAACATTTCCATTATTCCTTCTCCTCTCGGAAACAATCTGTCTCAATATTTCAGAAATCGTTAAATTTCCATTGATGAGCTGAACATACAGGGCTAAGCTCAGCAACACAATCACAAAAGCGGTAAGGCAACATGTAAAAAGTAATGCACGTTAAGTAGTCCGATTGCTTTTGAAAGTAACGAGTAACCTAACACATAACTTATTGAAGTAAAATTGTCTGCTGTTACACACGTGTGCGCATTGAAGGCAGCCTTAGGGCTCTAGTGATGGTAAATAACCTGCTATGCCAGCAGGTGGCACTGTTTTCTAACGCCTTCATTCTTCCTCTCTTCCGCAGAACAGATAGCCTATCCACCATTGAAGTCACTTCCTGGGCCCGCCCCTTCCTGCCGGGATCATTTAAAATCTCAGACAGATTGAGCCAGTTCCATATTATTCTATCTATTATATGTTGCCTTTCTATCTATCTATCTATCTATCTATCTATCTATCTATCTATCTATCTATCTATACAGTATAATAAAGACATTGTGATTGTTTTTTGTTGTTCTTTAGAGAACAATAAGTTTACATTTTTTTTAATTCATTCTTATAATCTTTAACGCTCTATGTAATCCGTATTTTTGAATTCGCTTAATCACGGTTACCTGGACACCACTCTACCTTCCAACACCATAAGAATTCACCCATTTGTACTTTTGACTGTTATTAATTAATTTGTTTATCTATCTATCTATCTATCTATCATATAGTGCCTTTCATATCTATCTATCTATCTATCTATCTATCTATCTATTTATCTATTTATTTATCTATCTATCTATCATATAGTGCCTTTCATATCTATCTATCTATCTATCTATCTATCTATCTATCTATCTATCTATCTATCTATCTATCTATCTATTATATAGTGCCTTTCATTATCTATCTATCTATCTATCTATCTATCTATCTATCTATCTATACAGTATAATAAAGACATTGTGATTGTTTTTTGTTGTTCTTTAGAGAACAATAAGTTTACATTTTTTTGAATTCATTCTTATAATCTTTAACGCTCTATGTAATCCGTATTTTTGAATTCGCTTAATCACGGTTACCTGGACACCACTCTACCTTCCAACACCATAAGAATTCACCCATTTGTACTTTTGACTGTTATTAATTAATTTGTTTATCTATCTATCTATCTATCTATCATATAGTGCCTTTCATATCTATCTATCTATCTATCTATCTATCTATCTATCTATCTATCATATAGTGCCTTTCATATCTATCTATCTATCTATCTATCTATCTATCTATCTATCTATCTATCTATCTATCTATCATATAGTGCCTTTCATTATCTATCTATCTATCTATCTATCTATCTATCTATCTATCTATCTGTACAGTATAATAAAGACAATGGGATTCTTTTTTGTTGTTCTTTAGAGAACAATAAGTTAGCATTTTTTAAAAATATTTCTTCTAATCTTTAACGCTCTACATAATCCATATTTTTGTATTCACTTAATCACGGTTACAATGGCAGAGGACCAATGCATTATGTTTATTGATGAGAGCAGATTATTAAACATAAATTATTAAATGTATAATGTATAACTATATCATTTTAATAATATGCATTTTGTAGGCCCACAAGGAATGTTGAAGGGTCCAGAGACGCATGATGTGTTTTTATTGCCACGTCTTGTTCTTCAGGCTCTGCTTCTTCATTCTAAATGATCCATTAATCCGCCCTCGCTTATAAACTTAGTCGCAGATACAAGAGACTTGATGTCTATTTTTGAAAGCAGATTATTAGAAATAAGTGATTAAAGTAATACACTTTAACATTGTAATATTCTTCATCGTGCCTACTGCAGTTCAATCATGGCCAATGCCTAACCCAGCAGCATCAGGTAGAAGGTGGGCACCAATTGGGCACCAGTCTCTCCCCTCTCTCTCTCTCTCTCTCTCTCTCTCACACACACACAGGGCCAGTTTAGAATTGTCAGTCAGCCTGACGCACACTGAGAGGGGAGCCCAGGGGTAGAAGAAGCAATTACCACCCAGACAAGCAGCAGGCGTGGGATTTGCCTTCCAGGATACTGAATCCTTGCTGTCTATTATTAAACATAAGATATTCAATCTGTGTATTTTTTTGTAAATTTGATAAACTCCTGTGTGTCCTCACCAGTGTGTTTGGCTCAATGAGCGCCATCCGATGAGTTTGGAGGCCTTTACTGAACTTGAGCAGATCAGATGTTTCTACACACCTCAGAATTCATTTTGCCATCAGCAGTCACATCATCGATGAAGAGAAGTGTGCCAGCCAGGACCTGTGGCCATAAGCCATAACACCCCCAGCATGCCATGTTTAACAGATGAGGTGGTCTGCTTTGGATCTCGGGCAGTTCCTTTTAGCTCTCGTCATCACCCCGATGAGGTCCATCTTTGTCTCGTCTGTCCACAAGACCTTTTACCAGAATTCTGCAGGCTGTTTGAAGTCCTTTGTCACAAACTGTCATCTGGCCATCCTGTTTTTGTGGTTTCCATCTTGCAGTGTGTCCTCTGTGTTTCAATTCATGAAGTCTTCTGTTGATGGTCGTCTCTGACACACACACACACACATCGGCCACCTGACGACTGTGTATGATCTGTCAGATAGACGTTGGGGGCTTTTTATTGACCATAGTGAGGATTCTTCTGTCATCAGCAATGGAGGTCTTCCTTGGCCTACCAGTCCCTTTGTGATTCCTGAGCCCACCAGTGTGTTCTTACTTCTTCTTGATATTCCAGACAGTTGATATCAGGCATCCTAAGGTCTTACTGATGTTTCTAATGGTTTGATACTTGTGTTTCAGCCTCATGATGGCTGCTCTGACTTTCATTGGCACAGCTCTTGACATGTTGACCAATGGCAGCTACAGACTCCAAAGGGTAGAAGCAGGCCAAGCTGTCTTATGAAGCCATGAAACCCACCTGAGGAATCACAAACACCTGGGACTTTAGTTGTCCCAAACATTATGGGGGGGGCTGTGTAGAAAACGTGTTGTGTCACCAAAGTGTCTTCAAATCCCCTTAAATGAAAGTCTGTGATGTGCACTTTAATCACGAAGTCTGAGTTGTTTGATTTGTCATTTTAAACTGGGGAGCAGACGGTGGGATAGATCAAGGAGAAATGGGTCTTCGTCCCAAACATTATGGAGGGCTCTGTATATTTGTTCAATTAAATTAATATTGTTTACAATTTCACAAAGGTCCATCTATCCATTTTCTTAACTGAAGATATGATTTATAAAGTAGTTTCCATTGTGTGAATACTTGGAATGGCTTCTAAAATTATATAAGTGCACAAACATCTAATAATTAAGAAGAAAATAAAAGTGACGCATTACTTCTGTTTCTCTCTGCTCTACACAGCAGTGGGCCGTAACTCAGAGGCCAGGAAATTCTGCAGAGCGTCGCCTGCTTGATCATTCTGGGAACGGGACAAGCAGCAATGGTCTGTAATTAAATGATTTTTTTGTTTTTTTAGATATATGCTGTTTCGGGATTTTTGAGATGCTGGCCTGTGGTGCCACATTCTGCTTTGCCGGTCTTTACTGCTCTGCGCTTCCCCAGGCTGTAAACACAATCCAGATGAAAGACGCTTTATTTCTACTAATGTCTATGCACAAATATCGATTTACATTGGCCACAGTTTACCGCTAATCCTCGTGTAATAAATCACCGCACTGTGCGACACGTAGTCTAACCCTTCCTAATAATGTTATTTAGGCGGAATATCATCAATAACATTTTTAATTTCTCCCACTGGGACGGAAGTGAAACTTTCAGCGCCGCTTCACCTTCCCAGCCTGCGGAGTTTGCATATTAGAAGGTCGGGTTGGCCGCTCTGGTTTATGGTGCCCTGGCACACTCTTTGACTGTTGGCTGCCCATCTGAAACTGCAAATAGAAAAAAGTGACCTTTGGCGTCGACGTGTAACAGCTGCAAAAGGATAAGGATTGCATGAGGAGGCGATTCATGCCCAATTTGTACAGTACATTGAAGTATGGCTTCTGCTGCTGAAGACCTGAAATTAGAGTCAAGGTCAGAGGTGAGGGGTAAAGGTCATCTACAAAGAGGCAGCAACGCTGAGCGGGCACAGAATCAGGGCAAAGTCAGGCACACATCCACCCTGAATGGTAATTAAAATATAATAGATAGATAGATAGATATGTAAGGCACTATATAATAGATATATTGGAAAGGCACTATATAATAGATAGATAGATAGAAGTGAAAGGCACTATATAATACATATATGGATAGATAGATATTTAAGCATAGTCAGCAGGATAGATAGATAGATATGAAAGGCACTATATAATAGATATATAGATGTGAAAGGCACTATATAATACATATATGGATAGATAGATAGAAGTGAAAGGCACTATATAATAGATAGATAGATGTGAAAGGCACTATATAATACATAGATAGATAGATAGATATGTAAGGCACTATATAATAGATAGACAGATAGATAGATAGATAGATAGATGTGAAAGAGATAAGTTTTAATACACAGCCCTGCTGAAAAACATCTGTTATTTTCACATTTGATTTAATTTCATACAACTAAATACTGCGTCACTAAAAATCTTTGTTCAGAAAACACCGCAGTACTCAGATGTTCCTAGGAAATGAAAGACATACCACTGCTATCTTTTTTGTTGAAAGTAGATTAAATTAGTGTGGCACAGTGGCGCAGTGGGTAGTGCTGCTGCCTTAGGAGACCTGGGTTCGGTTCCCGGGTCCTCCCTGTGTGGAGTTTATATCTTCTCCCCGTGTCTGTGTGGGTTTCCTCCCACAGTCCAAAGACATGCAGGTCGGGTGCATTGGCGATCCTAAATTGTGTGTGCCCTGCGGTGGGCTAGCACCCTGCTCATGGTTTTTTTCCTGCCTTGCGTCCTGTGTTGGCTGAGATTGGCTCCAGCAGACCCCCATGACCCTGTAGTTAGGATATAGCGGGTTGGATAATGGATGGATAGAGTACATTTTTATGCAGGCTGAGTGGGGTTCCCAAACTTTTTCATATGACTGTAAACAAATAAATATACACTCAGTGGCCATTTTATTAGGTACACCTGTTCAACTGCTTGTTAACACAAATATCTATTCAGCCAATCACATGGCAGCACCTCAGTGTATTTGGGCCTGTTGATGTCGTCAAGACAACCTGCTGAAGCTCAACCTGAGCTCCAGAATGATGAAGAAAGGGGACTGAAGTGACTTTGAATGTGCCATGGTTGTTGGTGCCAGACTTGCTGGTCTGAGTATTTCAGAAACTGCTGATCTACTGGGATTTTCACACACAGCCATCTCTAGGGTTTACAGAGAATGGTCTGAAAAAGCAGTTCTATGGGAGAAATGCCTTGTTGATCCCAGAGGTCAGAGGAGAATGGCCAGACTGGCTGGAGCTGATAGAATGACAACAGGAACTCAAATAAGCACTCGTTACAACTGAGGAATAAAGAAGAGCATCTTTGAACGCACAACACATCGAACCTTGCAGCAGGTGGGCTACAGCAGCAGAAGACCACACCGGGTTCCACTCCTGTCAGCTAAGAACAGGCAGCTGAGGCTACAATTCACACAGGCTTAACTAAGTTGGACAACAGAAGATTGGAAAAACGTCACCTGGTCTGACAAGTCTTGAATGTCTGCTGTGACAGATGGATAGTGGGGTCAGACTTTGGTGTGAACAACATGAAAGTATCGATCCATCCTGCCTTGATTCAATGGTTCAGGCTGCTGGTGGTGGTGTAATGGTGTGGTCATATTTTCTTGTCACACTGGGTCCCTTAGCACTTGAACAGCAGACAGAATAGTTCCATCAGTGTAGCCATTTGGGATTCGGTAAGCATGCAGTATCTTCCATAAGGTGTCACAGTGTAGGCTATCGAAAGCCTATCTGAAGTCAAAAAAGTTGACATTTAAGGAAGCATTTCACTCCAGACATTGTTTAGAGATGTCTCTGGCCTACAAAATGGCTCCCCTTCCTGAAACCAGCTTGCTCTCATCTCAGCCTGGTGTTGATGGTTGCTTACCGGTTACTGGATTACATGCAGCAACCTCTTCACTGCTTGGCTGTGCGATGGGCTTGAGCCCTGCAAAATTAAAGGAACACTATCTCGGGTATGGTCATGGACTGGTATGGTGATGTGTTAGGAATGAAAGGACGGCACATCGTTTGATGGAAGTGAAAATGATGAACAAACAGAGGGCTGAATTCAAAGACATCCTGGAAATCAAAGAGAAAAAAACGATACGGCAGGCAGGCAGGAGAGTCCATTTGGCCAAAATCTCATTGTAGCAACTCCAAATCGTTCTCAGTAGTCGGACAACGTAGCCGGACAACGTCCTAATGAGACAACGGATGATGTCCTGGGGGATCTCCTCCCAGATCTGGACCAGGGCATCACTGAGCTCCTGGACAGTCTGAGGTGTCGGATGGACTGAAACATAATAAGCACTGAGCAGACTCCTGTCAATCATGGAGAATCCACTGCATCCACTGAACAGGATCATCTCCAGACAGAAGAGCAGCTTCAGCGACAGACTGCTGTCACCATCCTGCTCCACTGACAGACTGAGGAGACCCCACACAATGCGACTCTTCAATTCCACCCGGGGGGCTAAACGTTAACATTATACAAAGTTATTGTCTGTTATACCTGCATTGTTATCACTCTTTAATTTAATATTGTTATTATCAGTATGCTGCTGTTGGAGTATGGGAATTTCCCCTTGGGATTAATAAAGTATCTATCTATCTATCTATCTATCTATCTATCTATCTATCTATTATATAGCACCTTTCATATCTATCTATCTATCTATCTATCTATCTATCTATCTATCTATCTATCTATCTATTATATAGTGCCTTTCACATCTATCTATCTATCTATCTATCTATCTATCTATCTATCTATCTATCTATCTATCTATCTATTATATAGTGCCTTTCATATCTATCTATCTATCTATCTATCTATTATATAGCACCTTTCATATCTATCTATCTATCTATCTATCTATCTATCTCTCGCTACTGTCTTGCTGTCGGTGTGTCTTTCGATTAGTGTGGTCTGGGGTGGGCGTGGCTGAGTCGTGGCGTTCGTTGGAAGTCGGACGTGTTTTCTGTCTTCTGTAAGTTTTTTCTTTATTTGTAACTCCTTTTCTTATTTTTCTATATCAGGGGGTTTTATCAAATAAGACGCGGCTTTTGGCGTGTAGCCATGGCCGCGTCCAAAGTGTCGTCGCCTGGTCTAATGCCTAGGTTTTATGAAAATCTTTCCGCCGCATGGGGCTAAAGTACTGGTTGAGCCGCACGTTTCGGCTGAAGAGTGTGTTGTGGCTGTCGGTAAAGTTGTTGGCTTTAAGAATGTTCGTTCAGCATCAAGAATGAATAAAGCCGTAGTAGTTTTTCTTAACGAGGAATCTCTAGTTGATAAACTTATAGTAGAAGGGATTATTATTAATGGCGCTTTGGTTCCTGTTTTACCTCTGTCAGCACCTGTGAAAAAGATTATTATTTCAAATGTCCCACCGTTCCTAAAGAATGATGTTTTGGTGCAGGAACTCCGCCGCTATGGCCAGGTTTTATCAGATATAGTGATGATTCCGTTGGGCTGTAAATGAGAGAATTGAAACACGTTGTTTCATTTAGGAGGCAGGTTTTTATGGTGTTAAACAACATGAAGGAGGACATAAATGTTGCTCTGAGATTCAAGGTTGATGGCTGTGATTATGTGGTTTTTGTTACTCGGACTCGATGAAGTGTTTTAACTGTGGGAGGGCCGGACACAAGGCCTCTCAATGTAAAAATGAGACCGTTTTACCGGTGGGCGAAGCGCTCCCCCTGCTTCAGTAAGTGATGAGACGGAGTATGAAAGCGGTGAGGAGGTGGACAGTATGGAGGACGAGGAGACTGCAGAGGTAGCTGAGCTCGTAACCGGATCACAGGTTGTGAGTGATTTGCACCCCACTGTAGTGTTAGCAGTCGCTCCTGAGGCGAGCCTGCTGACTACCGAAAGGAATGCGTTGGCTGAGCCCAGCGATCCTGTTGTAAACGAGTCCGTTCAAAGTGCTCAGTGCGAGTCTGTGGAAGGAGAACTAAGTACAAATGAGCCGGAGACTGCGGAGGTCAGTAGCGGAGGGGATAAGACGGCGATGATCGGCACAGAGAGTGCCGCGCCCGGCGGCCACGCTGTGAATGAAGCTATGGCTACAGACGTGATCGCAGAAACACCGGCGTGTGCTGACGGGCGCCTGACTGAGCGCACTGAGATGAGCTCTGTGGAAGGACAGAGGAGTGAAACAGCAGCGGGTGTGAGTGGCGAGACCGATCAGAGGGAGAGTGCAGGAGTGGGGGGGTGTGAGGAGGATTTTACAGTTCGTACTCGAAAACGAAAAGAAAAATCAGACACTAAAAAATCTGCAAAGAAAAGTCACGTGGCTGGCGAGTCATCGCAAGTATCGAGCAGGATTCTTAGAAGTCAGAGTGATTGTCACAGCGACCTGAGTGATCGTGAGCACGAAGGCGGTGACACTGACGTCTCAGTGAGGAGTACGACCTCGTCCCAATACAGACTCAGTGGCGGGTATAACACTGCGAGTATTAGGAAGTTTTTAGACTTCATCGAAGGCAAGAGGGGTGTTAAAGTGGAGGATCACTTCCCTGACCTTCCATTGTTTGTGGTGTCAGCTCAAAGGGTGATGCGCAAAGCGGCACGTCTGGGAATGGACCAAAAGGAAACTACCCGTCTTAAAAATGTGATTAGCAGGGTGCGAAAGTCCATTTTTCAGAAATAATGGATAGTTTTTTGAAACTTTTTTATTTTTGGTTGACTTGTGCAATACTGTTCACTCCCATTTGTGAATCATCAATGCAGTCTTTACACATTGGGAGTTTAAATGTGAATGGCTGTAGGGCGACTGCAAAGAGGGCCGCTCTGTTTGACTTTTTAAACCAAAAGGCTCTTCAGGTCACTTTCTTACAGGAAACTCACTCTGATGTTAGAAATCAGCCGGACTGGTTACGTGAGTGGGGGGGTCAGGCTGTCCTGAGTCATGGCTCACACGTCAGTGCTGGGGTGGCCATACTGTTCTCTAACACGTCAACTTTACAAATCACTAACATTAGTGAGGTGGTGGCTGGGCGCCTCCTGGTAGTTCAGGTGAAGGATAAGAGCCAAGATCTGGTGTTTATTAACACTTACGCTCCAACAAATGGAGGTGAGAGACTTTGTTTTTTTAAAGCTCTGAGGAAGGTGTTGGAGACCTTTGTTAATGGGGAGATCCTGTTGGTCGGAGGAGATTTTAATTGTACGGAGAATAACTTACTGGACCGTAATGGTGCTGAGCCTCACCCAGCGTCTGTCCGTGCTTTACACTCCTTATTAGACCACTCAGACCTGGTGGACGTCTGGAGAAGTAAATTTCCGTCAGATAGACAGTACACCTGGGTAAAGGGGGGCGGTGGGTGCATTTCGATGGCGCGTTTGGACCGTTTCTACTGTCTGAGGCACCTGCTGAATACGGTTACTAAGGCTTATATCTGCCCAGTCGGATTCTCCGATCACTCTCTGGTGGGAATGAATGTCTCTGTCCCTAAAAAACCTTCCTCTCAATCTCTTTGGCACTTTAATGTTTCCCTGTTAGAGGATTCTCATTTCCTCAAGTGTTTTGAGTTTTTCTGGCTGCAGTGGACTCAAACCAAGTCCAGATTCCCATCTCTTCGGCAATGGTGGGATGTGTCAAGGTGCAGATTAAAGTCTTTTGCCAGCAGTACACTCAGCATGTGACCAGGCGGTGTCTTCACGAAATGAAGAGCTTGGAGGAGGACATCACAAATCTGCACAGCGTTTTACAGGACTACTTTAGTGAAGAAACGCTTGCTGTTTTAAAGTCTAAAAAACAATCCCTTGCTGAACTCCTGGAGCTTCGTGCCCAAGGTGCATTGGTGCGCTCGCGTTTTCAAACTTTAAATCACTTGGACGCGCCTACTAAATTTTTCTTTAATCTGGAAAAGAAAGAGGCCGAGAGTAAGGTGATCCACATGCTGCAGGACGCTGAAGGTCACGAGCTGCACACCACGGAGGAGATCAGGAACTTTGCTGTGTCTTTTACTCTGATTTATTTAAGGATGGTGTAATTGATGATTCGCCATGTTGGACTATTTGAACGGATTACCCAAACTTACAGACACGGTCAAGCTGAAGCTGGAGGCAGACATCACCTTTCAGGAGCTATCAGATGCACTGGCTGGTTTGAATACTGGAAAGGCACCAGGACTCGATGGCATCCCAGCTGAGTTCTATAAACATTTCTGGTACCTGCTGGGTGCCGAGGTGTACGAGGTGTTCTTACAAAGCTTACAGGATGGAGAATTACCATTGAGCTGCAGAAGAGCAGTCGTCACTCTGCTGCCTAAGAAAGGAGACCTTTGTCAAATAAAGAACTGGCGCCCGGTGAGCCTGCTGTGCACGGACTATAAGATCTTCTCGAGGGCCCTGGCCAGCCGCCTGAGGACTGTGATGGACCTGCTCGTCAGTCCCTGCCAGACGTACTGTGTGCCTGACAGGACTATTTATGATAATATTTTTGCATTGCGGGATATCATTTCAGCCTCTAATCTTTCTGGGATGGATTTAGGAATATTATCCATTGACCAGGAGAAAGCTTTTGATCGAGTAGATCACCGGTTTTTGTTTAAAACATTGAAATGTTTTGGGTTTGGTGATAATTTTGTTCATATGATTGCACTGCTGTACACCAACGTTTTTGGGATTGTAAAATTAATGGCACTCTGAGCGCACCGTTTCCAGTCAGGAGGGAATTCGGCAGGGCTGCCCTTGTCCGGCATGCTCACGCATTGGCCATCGAGCCGTTTCTTTTTCAGCTGCAGCGGAGACTACAGGGGGTGACTTTTCCATCCTGCCCAAATGTTAATTTCAAATGCTTGGCCTACGCTGATGATATTATTGTCTTCGTCAAATCGAAGGGTGACATTGAAGTTTTAATTTATTGTCAACAACTATTTGAGAACATATCATCTGCAAAAATCAATTGGACTAAGAGTAACGCCTTCTTACTGGGCTCCTGGTCTGGATGTCCACTACCAGACTTACCTGGAGGCCTAAAGTGGAACAGGAAGTGCTTCAGGTATCTTGGAGTGGTCATGGGCAGTGAGGGGGTGGACAAGAGTAATTGGGAGGGACTCTTGGAGAAAGTGACCTCTCGTCTGAACAGGTGGAAGTGGATTGTACTTAAACTGTCATACAGAGGGCGGGTGATCGTCATCAATAATTTAGTGGCCTCAATGCTGTGGCACAAACTCATGTGTGGTGACCCCCCTCTGGGGCTTTTAAAGAAGATCCAAAGAATATTGCTTGATTTCTTCTGGGATGGCTTGCATTGGCTAAAGCAGAGTCTGCTGTTTTACCGTTGGAAGAAGGCGGTCAGGGACTTCTAGATATCTCCTCAAAAGTTGCAGCCCTCAGGCTCCAAGTCTTACAGAAGCTTTTCTGCGTTTCATATTCCCTGAGTTGGAGGGAGTTAGCGCTGAGTTTCCTTCATCGTGTGGCCGGGTTAGGTTTGATGAAGCACTTTTGGTTATAAATCTACAAAAACTGGACCTTTCTGTGTTACCAAAATTTTACAGAGGTGTCCTTTTAACATGGCACGTGGTGTTTAGGAGGAACTTTAATACAACTGGGTGGCTTCAAAATGAGCCTTTAATTTATAATTCTGTTTTTTCATGCCCCCTCTTGCACAGTGACAGTTTTGTTTCAATTCTTATTAAGCATCAAGTACTGAAACTGGCACAGATTTATGATGCACTACCAAATCATTCATTGATGCTGATGTCTTGGTTTCTCTTCTCGAAGTAAAGTCAGTCAGGATGATTCAGCAGTTTCTGTCCTCCATAGCTAAAGATTACCACTTGCTAAATGAATCCATCGGCTCCACTGTTAATAAGTTGGATGTTTGCCCGCAGTGGACCTCTCATTACTACCAGAACATTCAGTTGTTCACTTCACCAAAGGAACAGTGGTGGGCTTTGCTTCTCTGTCCAAGAGAGAGCTCTATGAGTACTGCGTCAAGGTGATTCACTTCACTGCATTGGCGTCTGTGCTGGACACTCCATGGAGGGAGAAGCTGGCAGTGGAGGGGCACAGGGGGCCTGCGTGGAGGGAGTTCTACAAGCCACCGAGCAACAAAAGAACTGCAGACTTACAGTGGAGAATCGGGCATGGGATCATTGCCACCAAGTCCTTTTTAAAAATTATTAAAGAAGCTGAAACTGATTCTTGCATTTTCTGTGGACAGAAAGAAACAGTTTTTCATTTGTTTTTGTATTGTTATCGACTGGGGATTCTTCAGATTTTTTAAAGCGTTGTGTACCGAATTGACTGGAACTTTTAATGAAGTCCTGTTCATTTTTGGAAGTAAATATAATAAGAAAACTCGATGCAGGATACAACTGTTCAACTTTCTGTTAGGTGAAGCAAAGCTGGCCATTTTAAAAAGTAGAAATAATAAGCAACGTGGATCTGAACCTACAGATATTTGTTTGATTTTTAAATTGAATGTTTATTCAAGAATAAGAATGGAATATGCGTATTATAAACAGATGAATAGAATGGGGGTTTGAAAATGTGTGGGGGGTGAAAGGGGTGCTGTGCTCAGTTGATGAAGGGGAGCTGAAATTTAATTTCTGATTTCACTGTGGTGGGCAAGAGAAAGATAAAGTAATGGTGGGCATCAATACCACGTGCTTATTAATGTGCGGAGTAGGAGGAGTGTAAAGGGGGAGTAATGGTGGTCTTTGTGTTATAATGATTTTTTTTATTTTTTGGTTTTCTTATTAATGTGTGGAGTAGGAGGAGTGTAAAGGGGGAGTAATAGAGGTTTGATATGGTTTTTTTGTTTATTCTGAAATTTGTTTTCGTCATTTCGATTGTGTATATTATGTTGATGTTCTTATTTTTACAATAAAGATCTTTTTAAAACTAAACTAACTATCTATCTATCTATCTATCTATCTATTATATAGTGCCTTTCACATCTATCTATCTATCTATCTATCTATCTATCTATCTATCTATCTATCTATCTATCTATCTATCTATCTATCTATCTATCTATTATATAGTGCCTTTCTATCTATCTATCTATCTATCTATCTATCTATCTATCTATCTATCTATCTATCTATCTATCTATCTATCTATCTATCTATCTATCTATCTATCTATCTATCTATCTATCTATCTATCTATCTATCTATAATGTCCCACCCAGAGGTGTTCTATTGGATTGAGTCAGGCGAGCAGTCAATGGTATCAATTCCTTCATCCTCTCACCACATGCCAGTCATTGCCGTCCGCCAGGAGGAACCCAGGAGCCACTGCACCGGCATAGGGTCTGACAATGGGTCCAAGGATTTTATCCCAATACCCAATGGCAGTCAAGGTGCCGTTGTCTAACCCGTAGAAGTCTGTATGTCCCACCATGGATATGCCTCCCCAGACCATCACTGACCCACCACCAAACCAGTCATGCTGAACGATGTTACTGGCAGCATAACATTCTCCACAGCTTCTCCAGACCCTTTCACGTCAGTCACGTGTGCTCAGGGTGAACCTGCTCTCATCTGTGAAAAGCACAGGGTGCCAGTGGTGGAGCTGCCAATTCTGCTATTCTATGGCAAATGCCAATCAAGGTCCATGGTGCCCACTAGAGGATGTCGGGCCCTCAGGTCACCCTCATGAATTCTGTTTCTGATTGTTTGGTCAGAGACATTCACACCAGTGGTCTGCCTGCTGGAGGTCATTTTGTAGGGTCTGCCAGTGCTCATCCTGTTCCTCTTTGCCCAGTGGAGCAGATACCAGTCAGTCCTGCTGATGGGTTAAGGACCTTCTTCAAGGGGCTCTGTCCAGCTCTCCTAGAGGAACTATCTGTCTGTCTCCTGGAATCTCCTCCATGCCCTTGAGACTGTGCTGGGAGACACAGCAAACCTTCTGACAAAGCTACGTATTGACGTGCCATCCTGGAGAAGTTGATCTACCTATGTCACCTCTGTAGGGTCCAGGTATGGCCTCATGCTATCACTAGTGACACTGACCAGAGCCAAATGTGAAACGAGTGACAAAACAGGTGAGGAGGGAAAAATGTCAGTGTCCTCCCTCCACCTGTGAAACCATTCATTCCTGTTTTGCGGGTCGTCTCATTGTTGCCCCTCTAGTGCACCAAAGCAGCTGCAACTGATGAACAAGCCCCTCTGCTACTTAACTGACCAGATCAATAGCCCACAAGTGTCATTGACTTGATGCCCTACTTTCATTCAAAAGGGGTCCTTTCAATTTTTTTGCGCCGTATAGTATCGTCACACGCTTACCCAGACTGAGAGCTCCACCAATATGTGTGTAGCGGGCTCTCTGGACTTCCTTCAGCCATTTTTTAAACTCTTCAGGGGTTTCATTACCGCTTCTTTGCCCACCACAGATTATGAACACATCGTCTGGCGAGTATTTTTAAGTTGCCTTTATTTTTAAAATTACTGGATTTCAGATCCTACTTTTATGTTTTAAATCAAACAAAACAAAGTGGTACAAGACACCTGAAGTGAGTCTAAATGATTTTATAGCGAGTAACAAACTCCGAAGCTTTAGTCGAGGAACTCCTTGGGGCAATTTAATTAATGAGTGACCTAGATACCGTGGAAACAGACTTTTCTGTCATATCTGTGCCATGGAGGCAAAATTGAGATGGGGATTTTTTTTTTTTTAATATCATTTCTTGATTAATCTGAACAAATAGTAGCATCCCAGACATATTCAGGCTAAGAGTCCTCCTTTTGCTCCGATTTCCTTCCACCTTCCAACGACAGGCAGCTTAGCTAAACTGGCCCTAGTGTTTGTGTGGTGTGGGTGTGCTCACCTTATAATGGACTGGCGTCCTGTCCAGGGTTTGTTTCTACCCAGTGCCCTTTGTTAGATGGGACAGGCTCTGCCCCATGACCCTGGGCTGGATTAGCAAAAAAACAAAATGAGGAAAATGAGAACTGCAGACCGTAGGACATGTCAGGGGACGGCTGTGATTTTGTCTGTTATACCTGCATTGTTATCACTCTTTAATTTAATATTGTTTTTTAGCAGTATGCTGCTGCTGGAGAATGTGAATTTTCCCTTGGGGTTAATAAAGTATCTATCTATCTATCTATCTATCTATCTATCTATCTATCTATCTATCTATCTATCTATCTATCTATCTATCTATCTATCTATCTATCTATTATATAGTGCCTTTCTATCTATCTATCTATCTATCTATCTATCTATCTATCTATCTATCTATCTATCTATCTATCTATCTATCTATCTATCTATCTATTATATAGTGCCTTTCCATCTGTCTATCTATCTATCTATCTATCTATCTATCTATCCATCTGTCTGTCTATCTATCTATCTATCTATCTATCTATCTATCTATCTATCTATCTATCTATATTATATAGTGCCTTTCTATCTATCTATCTATCTATCTATCTATCTATCTATCTATCTATCTATCTATCTATCTATCTATCTATCTATCTATCTATCATATAGTGCCTTTCATATCTATCTATCTATCTATCTATCTATCTATCTATCTATCTATCTATCTATCATATAGTGCCTTTCATATCTATCTATCTATCTATCTATCTATCTATCTATCTATCTATCTATCTATCTATCTATCTATCATATAGTGCCTTTCATATCTATCTATCTATCTATCTATCTATCTATCTATCTATCTATCTATCTATCTATCTATCTATCTATCTATCTATCATATAGTGCCAACGACAGGCAGGTTAGCTAAACTGGCCCTAGTGTTTGTGTGGTGTGGGTGTGCTCACCTTATAATGGACTGGCGTCCTGTCCAGGGTTTGTTTCTACCCAGTGCCCTCTGTTAGATGGGACAGGCTCTGCCCCATGACCCTGGGCTGGATTAGCAAAAAAACAAAATGAAGAAAATGAGAACTGCAGACCGTAGGACATGTCAGGGGACGGGCTGTGATTTTACTTCTGCTATGGCCACAGATGTCCCTTCTCTTCTGCATCAGGAGCATTTTAAAGAGTGAAGGCGCCAGGTGTTGTTGCCCATTCGGACCACACATGCTTAACAAATTTCCAAATGGAGTACCAAATTTCAAGTTCTGAGACTTCTTTACAACAACAACAACATTTATTTCTATAGGACATTTTCATACAAAAAGTAGCTCAAAGTGCTTTACATAATGAAGAAAAGAAAAACAAAAGACATAATAAATTAAAATAATACCTTAGTTAACATAGAAAAGGAGTATGGACCGATGGCCAGGGTGGACAGAAAAAAAAAAAAAAATAAAATCTGCAGGGTTTCAGGCCACGGGACCTTTGTCTTTTCTATTTCCCTTCTTCAAATTAAACAGAAAACCTGACAGGACCAAAACCTTTTATCATACTGTCAGTCATTATCCAGCCCATTATATCCTAACACAGGGTCACCGGGGTCAGCTGCAGCCAATCCCAGCCAGCACGGAACAAACCCCGAGCAGGGTGCCAGCCCACCACAGGGCACACACACGGGACAATTTCGGATCACCGATGCACCTAACCTGCATGTCTTTGGACTGTGGGAGAAGACCGGAGCGCCCGGAGGAAACCCACACAGACACGGGGAGAACATGCAAACGCCACGCAGGGAGGACCCGGGAAGGTCTCCTTACTGCGAGGCAGCAGCGCTAACCAGGGCCGGATTAAGACGAGATTGGGCCTGATGCTGCAGCTCATAAAAGGCCTATTTTTTCTCGCCATTGGTGCTGTGCATTCGACACTCACCGTACACGCGCACTCAGACCGACCAAGGAGCCTTTAATTGCTTGTGACTCAACCAGCCAGCCTTTATTGAACATGAATATTAATAACGACGTAGTATCGTAACAACTCGAGATGAACATCAAACTGTGTAACGTCAACATTCAATAGCAATTGTCTGAAAAGTGCACTTAATGCAGAAAACCTAACAATGAAATACACAAAATTTTGCAATTCTCTTACGAAACCGAGTAAGAAAAATTAAATTTGCTGAGACATTGGGTCAAAGTGACTCAGTTCAGGCTCTTGAGGGTAAAAATTTGTCCACGATTTAAATTTCTTAATAGACCAGAATCCTGTCGAGGATTTAAAAAATTCTAAACATCCACGCTGGGCCCGCGGGCCGGCTTTTAGTTTTACCTTTGCAGATAACCATTTAAATAGCCTTCGATTATTACTGTACAACTAACTTTCAAGGTGAAAAATTGACTACGTGGCACTTACTGAACAATAATAGAGAGGCAAGAATCCCTAAGATATTAAAAAAAGGCAGCTAAATGACTAAGTAAACTGTTTAACGTAAAATTGATAGCATTAACTTGAAATCTTCGGTTAACAATAAACACAACGACATTACAGTTACGTCACAACGCAAAGAACAATAGTAACTGTATAATAAGGAACGCTGTGTCTAGGCGTCTGAAAGTCAGATCCGAAATTTCATTCTAAGAATTATTTTGAGGTTAATATAGCAAAGGAAAACTGCTCAGCTTCCGGAAAATTCTCGTCTGTTTTCAACTGGGCCTATTTCAGGAATGGGCCTAATGCTGCAGCACCAATAGTACCCACCTTAATCCGGCTCTGGCGCTACCACTGTGCCACCGTGCCAACACTTTATCATACTGTAATTTCCTTTATTAGCAGAATTACAATACAATACAGTACAATTTGTTTTTGTAAAGCCCAAAATCATACAAGAAGTTCCACAATGGACTTTAACAGGCCCTGCCTCTTAACAGCCCCCCAGCCTTTACTCTATAAGAAGACAAAGGTGGGTGTCAAAATAAAGGGCTGAATACAATACAACACACAGAACAGAACACAAGTAATCCTCGATACAATATAACAGTGCAATAAAACTATTTCAAGTACAGAGCAGAACCCAACAGCAGATGATGTCCCATAAGAGGATTTGGATTTGTTCAGAGTCCTGGAGACCTCGGCCATCAAGCTGCCTCCCCCTATTGGCCATTCCACAGCTGAGTCAGCGCTGGGCCAGCCAATCCGATGAAAGGATCCCTCTACCCAGTGATTCCTGTGATCCTCCATCAGAGATGACTTTACCTTAGGCAGGTGGGCAGTGGCACCAAGTGCCACATTTTAGTACCGAGAAAAGAAACCAAATTACTCCATGTCACCTGGCATTCACCTTAATGGAAGGACAAGTGTCTGCGTGTCTGTGCATCTGGGTGCTATGTCACAAAAGTTTGTAGTAATAAAATCCTTTTACAAACCCATACCAAATGGAACAAAACAGAGACACATACATTGCCTTTGTCTTTCCAACAGATGGCACATGACAAACACTGACATTGTTCTTACAAATCTCATACCAAGTGGCATATAACAGAGACATATGTGTTGTTTTTGTTATTCCAACAGATGGTGCATCACACACATTAAAACTGCTGTAATGAATCCCATATCAAATGGCATATAAGAGAGACATATGCATTGCATTTGTCATTCCAACAGATGGTGCATCACAAACATGTGTAGTAATAATGAACATTGCATTTGTCATTCCAACAAATGTTACATCACAAACATTAACACTGCTGTAATGAATCCCATACCACATGGCATATAACAGAGACAAATGCATTGCATGTGTCATTCTAACAGATGATGCATCACAAACATTAAACTGCTTTTTCAAATCCCATACCAAATATAATATAACAGAGACACATGTATTGCTTTTTTCTTTCCAACAGATGGCGCATCACAAAACATTAGCACTGCCTTTATGAATACCTATACCAAAAGACATATAACAGAGACATATGCATTGGCACATCACACACATTTGTAGACAAATACAATTCAGTTTGTTACTACAAATGTCTGTCATACGCCAGTTTATAAGGATCATAAATTATGATAATAAATTGCCTTTTTATAGTGTCTTGATAATGATAATGATTTCTAAGACATCAAACTGTATTTGCAGAAGTGTTTACTGATAGGTTTAGAGCAAAATGCGGTTAATTGCCCATCACTGAGACATCTTTTTAAATTTTTTATAACATTAGGAATTATATTTCATATAGAGACACGGAGCAAGACCACCAGGGTAAAATGCAGCTATCTAGAAAAGCACATTCATGCAATTTGAAAACAGGCACAAGTCATCTTTTGGAGGGACATGGTGACAGGCATCTCGTGCATGTGCCTGTTTCTACATATGGTGCCCATCTAAGTCTAAGAAAAGTGTTACTTGGCTTTTCAGGCTTTTTCCTTTTTGAAACCTTGGGTGGCTCAGTAGTTAACCCAACCATCTCTCAGCGTCAAGGACTCAGGTTCTACTCTTGGTCAGGATGCTATCTATGTAGAGATTGCATGTTCTCTCCATGTCTCTATGGATTGACTTTACATGTACATTCACAGTCACTGTGTTAAATAAATGACCTAGTGATGACTCCAAATCGTCACAAATCATTCTCTCCTTCTATAGCGGCATGGCAGGCCGCCTCCACCAGTTATTCATGTGCAGGTTGTTTTTTTTTCTTTTACATAGAATCCAGAGACAGGTGCCCCAAGGTGTGGACCTGATGAGTCCAGCAGTCCAGGGCAGGACAAATGGGCAGGCGGCAGGTGTCAAGTAGTGGGGGCACACATTCCAGCCACTCCATGGCAGCCACCCGATACTCTCCTGTTTCTGATGATGCAGACCGGTTTCATTTCTGCGATTATGTGGCGCTCTCCTTCAGGGTGATCTATGAAGTCCGTCAAGCGCAGTTGCCACTCATGGCGCTATGATTCAGGCCAGCCTTTAATGCTCGGTAATTGGGTTGCCATTACTGAATTGTTTCAGATCATGTAAAACAGTGCTGCTGACAGCGAGTGATTGGAACGAGTAATTTAGCCTCCACGCTCAGCTTTCTTAACGGTCTCAGTTTGTATTTGTCACATTTCAATGCATCACTCAGTGGGAACCCAACGGGAACTCTTCCAGGAACGTCAATGAATAAGAGCCAACCTGCATGACATCGCTCTTTTGCCAGTCAGCGAGGGCGCACAATGGATTAGAATTGCTCCCGAAGCCAAAGGGAAAACACTGGGGCAGAAAGCGCAGATGTACCGCAGAGCACGTCTCGGTGGTTTACGGTTAAGCCTCCTTTTGGATTAGCGTAATACGATCAGTTAACAGCCATGAAGCAAACGAGGAACGAAGTGAAGGCTTGACGGGAGGAATGGCTGCCAAGTCCTTCATGGCTCATTCATTTCATGAAGGTTACACGCAAACGTGAAATCAAGAGAGGGTCTCACTCAGGCATTGCGCTGCATTAGCGAGAAATGGAGTGGAAGAAGAGCCGACAGCCTCTGCGTGTCTCCCTGTAAGCCCAGACACCGGTATTCTGTGTTCTGTTCTGGGCCGAGCAGAGCAGGAGTGGAAATCTTATTTGGGGGAATAAACCACACGACGTTTAATCAGGCAGATGTAAATCAGATATCTGGGGTGTTCACGAAGTGACCCCTTTAAGTCTCAGCGTCTTATTCTTGTCCTTGGATGTCCTGTCCTGATGACTTCACCGTCCCACCTGTGCTTGCTCTTAGGTGATCTACAGCATCACGTGGAACAGAAAGGTGCTATAAAATAAGCTTATCATGTTTTATACGCGCACAGTGCACTGGCTGACATCCCTTCATCCACCCAATTGATTTTATAAACCTGATTTCTCCATTCAAATTGCATAATAAAACTGGCAAGATCTGCAAACAACGACATTAGCAGGCGTTACAAAAATATGATTTTACTGACTGGTATTTTTTTACCATTTGCAAAGATAATTTCTTGCTTTAGCCATCTTAAAATACAAAATAAAAATAGTTTTGTTGTGAGTTGTGCTTATCGAAAGTGGATCTCTTCATTATCAAAGCTGCTTAATCCAGTTCAACGTTCACAGCCTGGGGTTGTTGGTGTGTCCACGAGTAAGAGAGTAAGACTCTAAACCTGCCTGTGCTCCAGCTCATAGACTGTAAGTATCCTTGGATAAAAGTGTCAAACAGATAAATAAGAAATAAATATCGACCTTCATAAAAGAAGAAGCATCTGTCCAGTTGCCATGTCTCTGTCTTTCAAACAGATGGTGCATCACCAACATTAACAGTACTTTTTACAAATCTCATACCAACTGGAATATAACAGCAGCATATGCATTGCATTTATCATTCCAACAGATGGCACACAGCAAACATTTGAAGTAATACATTTTACTGCTGCAAATGTGTATGATGTGCCATCTGTGAGAATGATAAATGCAATGCATTTTAATACTTATATGCATTATAAAACACTTCCCAATAGATGGGGCATTGCAAGCGTTACTGCTGAGTTTAACATTGATTACTTAGATTACAAACCCTGGTAAACATCTATCTATCTATCTATCTATCTATCTATCTATCTATCTATCTATCTATCTATCTATCTATCTATTATATAGTGCCTTTCACATCTATCTATCTATCTATCTATCTATTATATAGTGCCTTTCACATCTATCTATCTATCTATTATATAGTGCCTTTCACATCCATCTATCTATCTATCTATTATATAGTGCCTTTCACATCTATCTATCTATCTTTTATATAGTTTCTTTCATATCTATCTATCTATCTATTATATAGTGCCTTTCACAACTATCTATCTATCTATCTATTATATAGTGCCTTTCCTATCTATCTATCTATCTTGGAGAAATCGAGTGTCTTAAGGTGGAATGGGAGGACCATCAGGATGCAGATTAGAACATCAGAACATTAAAACAATCTGGATTTGAACAAGCCATTCAGCCCAACAAAGCTCGCCAGTCCTATCCACTTCATTCTCCTAAAGGAACATCAAGTCGAGTTTTGAAAGTCCCTAAAGTCCTCCTGTCCACCACGCTATTTGCCCACTTATTCCATGTGTCTGTGGTTTTATGTGTAAAGAAGTGTAAACTTCCTAGCAGACATCTGCATAAAAGAGGGGAAGAAAAAAATGTGCAGCTCAGGCAACCCACTAACTGACAGAAAGAGTATGGGCCAAACTTGGTGTCCATTCTTCAGCTGGGGCTCCTCAGGGACATTGTGATGGACCAACAACTGGGGACCTTAAACAACAACAACATTTATTTCTATAGCACATTTTCATACAAACAGTAGCTCAAAGTGCTTTACATATTAAAGAATAGAAAAATAAAAGACACAATAAGAAAACAAAATAAATCAACATTAATTAACATTGAATAAGAGTAAGGTCCAATGGCCAGGGGGGACAGAAAAAGCAAAAAAAAAAAACTCCAGACGGCTGGAGAAAAAAATAAAAAAATAAAAAAAAATATTTTGTTTTAGGTGAAACATGCAACTTTAAACTCTTAATAAAAAGAACAAAAATCATGAACTTACTGTAAACTCCAGTCCTGAACACAGAATTCCCTGCTGTTGTCTGTTAGCCTTTCTTGCCATAAAGATGGGACCAGTTTAAAACTGATTAATTGCTTATAGGGCCCATGGATTCCCGGTGGTGACCAGGTGCTGTAGGTTACTGCTGCTTGGGGTCATACGTCCCTGTAGTAAGGGAGGACACCCTGAATGGTGAAGAATGACAGAGAGCTGGAGAAATGCTGATATACAGAGAATTCACTGTACAATCAATCAGCCTGTTTTATAAAGAGTGTCAAGGTAATCCTACATATCCCAGGACATCTCCATGTGCCAACTCCAATATACGTGTCCTCACATCTTCTAGAGAAGTCTTTATTTGTCTTGAATTTGTGCTGTAGCTAATTTCTTATTCCAAGAAACACAGAAAGGCTTCACGACTCGTGTGATAAAATGTTATGGGTGGCATTCAATCAAAAATCACAGCAGGTCTACTCAGAAGTTTGCATCTTCTGGTGACAACCTTGATACCTTCATGTTAAGACTGCTGGCAGAAGATTCAAAGTCCAGCTGCTGAAATATCTACCACTGCTTTGTGGATTTTAAGAAAACATTGGATTTAGTTGGGCATGAGGGGTATGTGGGCAACTTTGGAAAGCATGGCAGTACCAAACAAACTGCATGGAGAACTGATGGAATAATATGAAGAGCCTTCGGTGTCTGTTAGAGTGAGAAGAGAGTTAAGCAACTGGATAAAGACATCAATGGGAACTGAACAAGGAGACCCATCATCTCTGCTGTCATTCCTAGCATTATTAGAAAGAATAATAGAAAAGTAGATTTTAGATGAGGAATTACTAATGGGACAATAATAATAATAATAATAATAATAATAATAATAATAATAATAATAATAATAATATATTTTATTTGAAGCGCCTTTCAAAAAACTTAAGGTCACTGTACAATCAGATAAAAAATTAAACATTCAATAACTTAAAAATTAGATAGATAGATAGATAGATAGGAAAGACACT
Source organism: Polypterus senegalus (assembly GCF_016835505.1). Taxonomy (NCBI): domain Eukaryota; kingdom Metazoa; phylum Chordata; class Cladistia; order Polypteriformes; family Polypteridae; genus Polypterus; species Polypterus senegalus. Next base: position 182,793,322 of record NC_053159.1, read on the forward strand.
ATATAATAGATAGATAGATAGATAGATAGATAGATAGATAGATAGATAGATAGATAGATAGATAGATAGAAGGCACTATATGATAGATAGATAGATAGATAGATAGATAGATAGGAAAGACAGATAGATATATAGATAGATAGATAGATAGATAGATAGATAGAAGGCACTATATGATAGATAGATAGATAGATAGATAGATAGATAGATAGATAGATAGATAGATAGAAGGCACTATATGATAGATAGATAGATAGATAGATAGAAAGGCACTATATGATAGATAGATAGATAGATAGATAGATAGATAGATAGATAGATAGATAGAAGGCACTATATGATAGATAGATAGATAGATAGATAGATAGATAGATAGATAGATAGATAGATAGATAGATAGATAGAAAGGCACTATATGATAGATAGATAGATAGATAGATAGATAGATAGATAGATAGATAGATAAATAGATAGATAGATAGAAAGGCACTATATGATAGATAGATAGATAGATAGATAGATAGATACTTTAGTTTACTGCTGTGAGGTTATCCACTTCCTCACTTGTGAAGACCTCAGAATAATGTGAGATTAGAGTGTCTGCTATTCCATTGTCTGTATCTTTTAATTCCCCTTTTACTATTCCTGATGCACTTCACCTCCTCCTTGACTGTTCTTTTACTGCAAAAACCCTGAAGGCATCTCTTTGGCTCGTCTTTCGCCTGATCTTCTATTTTCCCCTCCAACTGCCTTTCAGCCTCCCTGACATCCTTCTTAATGGTTGCCCTCCTGTCCTCATACGACCTACGATTCACATTACAGTTTTTAGTCTTAAACGTCTTGTTTTTCTGTTTTTTCCTTTGCGGCTTCTTTTCTAACTCTTTATTAACTCACTGTGGAGTTATTTTTAAATTTCCTATTAACTCCAAATTTCGGTATGTACCTGTCCTGCAAGTCAAGTCAAGTTGGGGAGCATGCACTGGTACAGTGCGTTGCTGCACCCACTACATGACGACACAACTCGAGATTCCAGTTGGCAACCCCCTAGGCAGACTGACTAGGCAGTCCCACCATCTGGAAATGACCTTCTATCTGCCACAGCCAGGTGTTATGTGGGTGACCCCTTGGCCTGGTCCAGCCACTCGGGTCCCCAACAATGAGGATCTTACGAGCCGGATCACCCTCGGGGAAACACGCCACATGGCTGTAGTGCCGTAACTGACGCTCCCTCTCAATGCAGGTAATGCGCCTCATTCGGGACACCATGAGCAACCGAATTTCACACAAAGTCAAACCAGTGGTACCCAAGGGCATTCTGGAGAGAGACACAGTACCAAAGGAGTCCAGTCTTCATCTCAGGTCACTGGATAGCGTCCATGACTCGCAACCAAACAGCAAGACAGGAAGCACCAGGACTCTAAAGACTTGGACCTTCGTCCTTTTGCAGAGATATCAGGAGCGCCACACATCCCTTTCCAACGACTTCATGACCGTCTACTGACTTCATAGGAAGAGTCACCAGAGACATGAACGTCACTGCCGAGGAAAGTAAACCCCTCGATAAGGTCGACACGCTCTCCGCAGAGAGACACACTGCTGATGGCCGTGCCCAAGAGGTCATTAAAGGCCTGGATGTTGGTTTTTATCAGGACACTCGCACGCCCAATCACTCAGACTCTTAGCTCAGTCTCTCAAGCGCACCGGTCAGAACCTCCATTGACTCCGTGAAGATCACAGACTCTCAATACAATCCTGTCACTGAGCTCTACAGGCAGTTTCTTTAACCTCATGGCTTGGTTTCTGCTCCAATTTGGGACCTTCCATAGACCAGTGTGTGTGCCTCTCCTAATCAGTTCTAATCAAGTGAATCGATCACAGATGGAATCCAATCAAGGTGAAGGAACATCTCGAGAGTGGGCAATAGAATGGGATGCAAAATTTCAAGTGTCCTAGCAGATGGTCTGAATACTTTTGTCAATGGGATTTGAATAAATCCACCCATCCATTTTCCAACCCACTGAATCCAAACACAGGGTCACGGGGGTCTAACGGAGCCAATCTCAGCCAACACAGGGCAGGAACCAATCCCGGGCAGGGTGCCAACCCACCGCAGGACACACACAAACACACCAGGGCCAATTGAGAATCGCCAATCAACCTAACTTGCATGTCTTTGGACTGTGGGAGTTAACCCACGTAGACATGGGGAGAACATGTAAACTCCATGCAAAGGGGACCCGGGAGGTGAACCCAGGTCTCCTAACTGCGAGGCAGCAGCGCTACCCACTGCGCCACCGTGCCACCCGGATTTGAATAAATTTGAAAAAAAATCCTGTTATCAATTGTCATTCTTTGGTATTGAGTGCTGTGATGAGGGGAAAAAATGAATTTAAAATGATTTTAGTACAAGACTGCAACATACCAGAGTCTGAAGAAAGTGAAGGACCCCCAACATCTTCTGAAAGCACAATAAGAAGCTGGTACAGGAAAAAAAGTGGAAACTGTTGGAATATTGATATTTGTCCTTTGGGGTGGCCAAGTGGTCCATGCTGTCACCCACATCTTCTGAACTCTGATTTCAAATTGCAGCCTTGTCACTGTCTATGAGGTGTTTGCATGTTCTCCTCGTTTGAGCACGGCTTGGTTTCCTCACGCATGCAACACAAAACAAAATCATGCAGGTTAAGGTGAATAAGCATCTCAAATTGGCAAACTTTCATTAATCAAGCTTCTTCTTCTTCTTTCGGCCGATCCCATTAGGGGTTGCCACAGCAGATCATCTTCTTCCATATCTTCCTGTCCTCATCATCTTGTTCTGTTATACCCATCACCTGCATGTCCTCTCTCACCACATCCATAAACCTTCTCTTAGGCCTTCCTCTTGCCCATCAGCTCCATCCCTACCATTTTCCAATATACCCAGTATCTCTCCTCTGCACATGTCCAAACCAATGCAATCTCGCCTCTCTGACTTTGTCTTGTGACAGATTAGGGCTTTCTCGCACCTTTGTACCCTCAGACACCACGTCAGACACCAGATAAAACGTCCAGTTATTATTTATTATAATAATAATGTGCACAAAGCACCCTCCACTTCCTAATACTCTAATAACCAAATAAACAATAATCAATCACAATCCTCCAAACTCCCAGACGCTTAGCCACCCTGCCTCCCAACTCAGCTCAGTGTCTGGGCTTTCCCAGAGTCCTTTAATACCCCATGACCCGGAGGTGTTCCTGCCCCACAGTCCACAAGTCCTTACCACTTCCCGGTCAGGGTAAAAGTCTTTCTCTTCAACCTGGAAGTACGTCATTCCTCCCGTTCACGTGACCAGGACGCACTTCCAGGTTATAGGGCACATAAGAGTCTACGAGCCTCGCTACAGCGACTCCTTGTGGTCCCCCAAGGTATCCAGCAGGGCTGCGTATAAAAACTACAAAGTCCATGAGGCCCTGCTGGAACTCGGGGCAGGTCCATGCTGTCGGGAGAGCTCCTCCTGGAGGCCTGGGGGTGAGGGCCGGCAACTCTTGCCGGACATCCATCACAGTCTCCAAACCGTCCAACATGAGCGGACCCTCTAATGTCCTCATTTCTAATCCTGTCCATCCTCGTCACACCCAATGCCAATCTTAGCATCTTTAGCTCGGCCACCTCTAGCTCTGTCACCTGTGCCACCGTCTTTAACATTTATAACATAGCTGGTCTCACTACTGTCCGGTAGACCTTCCAACTCACTCTTGCTGAAACCCGTTTGTCACAAGTCACTCCTGACACTCTTCTCCACCCACTCCACCAGGCCTGCACTCTCTTCTTCACCTCTCTTCCACACTCCCCATTACCCTGTACTGTAAACTTTCATTAATCAAGCACACGTAATGTATTAGATTTATTTAGCTGACACCTTTATCCAAGGCGACTTACAATATTTAAGATATGATTGGTTGTAAACTGCTCAAAAAATGTAAAGGAACGCTTTGAAAACACATCAGATCTCAATGGGAATAAAAATCCTGCTGGCTATCTCTACTGATGTGGACTGATATGGTGATGTGTTAGGAACGAAAGGATGGCACATCGTTTGATGGAAATGGAGATCATCAACCTACAGAGGGCTGAATTCAAAGACATCCCGAAAATCAAAGTGAAAAAATGAGGCGGCAGGCAGGTGAGTCCATTTTGCCGAAATTTCATTACAGCAACTCCAAATCATCCTCAGTAGTTTGTATGCCCCACATGCCTGACAAGTCCTAATGAGACGACGAATGGTGTCCTTGGGGGATCTCCTCCCAGATCTGGACCAGGACATCACTGAGCTCCTGGACAGTCTGAGGTGTCTGATGGACTGAAACATAATGTCCCACCCAGAGGTGTTCTATTGGATTGAATCAGGCGAGCAGTCAATGGTATCAATTCCATCATCCTCTCGCCACACGAGGCCGGGCATTGTTGTACACCAGAAGGGACCCAGGAGCCACTGCACCAGCATAGGGTCTGACAATGGGTCCAAGGATTTCATCCTGATACCTAATGGCAGTCAATGTGCCGTTGCCTAGCCTGTAGAGGTCTATATGTCCCACCATGGATATGCCACCCCAGACCATCACTGACCCACCACCAAACCAGTCATGCTGAACGATGTTACTGGCAGCATAGCATTATCCACGGTTTCTCCAGACCCATTTTACGTCTGTCGCATGTGCTCAGGGTGAACCTGCTCTCATCTGTGAAAAGCACAGGGTGCCTGCCAGTGGTGGACCTGCCAATTCTGTAATTCTATGGCAAATGCCAATCGAGCTCCATGGTGCCCACTAGAGGATATCGGGCCCTCAGGTCACCCTCATGAAGTCTGTTTCTGATTGTTTGGTCAGAGACATTCACACCAGTGGCCTGCCTGCTGGAGGTCATTTTGTAGGCTCTGCCAGTGTTCATCCTGGTCCTTTTTGCCCAAAGAAGCAGATACCGGTGGGCCCTTCTGATGGGTTAAGGACCTTCTATGAGGGGCCCTGTCCAGCTCTCCTAGAGGAACTGTCTGTCTCCTGGAATGTCCTGCATGCCTTTGAGACTGTGCTGGGAGACACAGCAAACCTTCTGGCAATGCCACGTATTGATTTGCCATCCTGGAGAAGTTGGCCTACCTGTGCCAGCTCTGTAGAGTCCAGGTATGGCCTCATGCTACTAGTAGTGACACTAACCACAGCCAAATGTGAAGCGAGTGACAAAACAGATGAGGAGGGAAAAATGTCAGTGTCCTCAACCTGTTAAACCATTCATTCCTGTTTTGGGGGTCGTCTCACTGTTGCCCCTCTAGTGCACCAAAGCAGCTGAAACTGATGAACAAGCCCCTCTGCCACTTCACTGGCCAGATCAATAGCCCCCAAGTGTCATTGACTTGATGCTATACTCGGATTAAAAAGGAGTCATTTTTAATCATTTTTTGAGCCATATTTTTCTTTGGTTTTACCATTTGGAGCACAGCAGGACGAGTGACTCTCTCATGGTGTCAGAAGTGGGATTTTAATTCATAATCTCAGGGCCTGAAGTCTAAAGCCTTAACCACTGCACCACACGGCCTGACTTTTTAAACATCAAATAATAAAACAGCCCAAAGAAAACCTAATCTGTGCAGGCAGAAAGCTCGAAATTACCCTGCGCAGAAAGGCCATATAAAAAAAAAAAATCAAGGAGATGAGGTGTGGAAATGAAAAGCTTCAAACGACATGAAAGGGCAAAAAAGCCTTAGGAGCAGCAAACACCGAAATGAACGGTGAAGTGAGCCGCTGGCAGCGCATCACCGCCTGGGTGAAGGAGCACACGCTGCCTTAATGGAAGTCTCTTCTGAGGACCTCAAAGACATTTGCTGGTTTTTTTTTTTTTTTCAAAATACTGAGGGGAACACTTGTCTGATATAATGCAGATATATGGCCCTGAAAGTGTACGGCACACTAACCTTAATTAGACATCATAATTGCAAATGGGAATTGAAATGGCAATAGTATTTTTACATCCTTAAGTGTAGTGCGGCGTGTTCTCTTAACCTTTTGAATGTACAAAGTCTGGATATCAGCGAAATTCAGAGCACTTAGGAGGGAAAAAAACAAAGTCACACGAATGCGGAGAATAATTCATGCACTTGTAAATTGAAATTGAAAACCCTTTGATTTGCTGTGGTGCGACTCTCCATTCAGGGTGCCATCCGAATCATTGTCTCCTGGCCTGAATGATGGGAGGTCACCGAATAATGGACTGACAGTTGGTAACCTCTTTTTATTACCACCATTTCCACCAGCACTAACAGGGATTCGCACAGCTTTTTTAATGACGCGTGCATAACCAGGGGGGATTTTATCGCTTCTGTCTGTGTGAGAGGTGAGGCTTGATTGTCTGAGAGTTTACACATTTGGGGAATATTCGCCATAATGACTTCAAGCAAATTGAATAATAAATCAGAATTCTCTGGATTTTCTGGACAATTCTTAAGAAATGAGAAATAGATAGATAGATAGATAGATAGATAGATAGATAGATAGATAGATAGATAGAAAGGCACTATATAATAGATAGATAGATAGATAGATAGATAGATAGATAGATAGATAGGCACTATATGAAAGATAGATAGATAGATAGATAGATAGATAGATAGATAGATAGATAGATAGATAGATAGATAGATAGATAGATAGGCACTATATGAAAGATAGATAGATAGATAGATAGATAGATAGATAGATAGATAGATAGATAGATAGATAGATAGATAGATAGATAGATAGATAGATAGATAAACACTAGCAGGTGTTATGGCTTTGTGCTTAAGGCTTTGGACTTTCAAACTCAAACCCTGAGGTTGTGGGTTCAAATTATATTTCTTACCCTGTGTGCTACTAATTCTATATCAAATTTTGTAAGTTGCCTTTGTTGAAGTTGTCAGCCTAATAATAATGGATATAAAAAGCACTGTATGATTGATATATTTAATAAATAGGTGGGAAAGGAATTATATAATAGATATGAATAGCCCTATAAAATAGATATTTAAATATGATAAACACTATATTCTATAAACAGATATTGCTGTAATTCTGTAAATAACCAATTTGAAGTGTGCTGTAAATAGATATGAAATACACACTATTCAATAAATAGATATGAAAGGCACTATATAAAAGAAAGATCTGAAAGATGCAATATTCAATAGATAGATGTGAAAGGGAATATATTAAAAAAATAAAAGAAGCTAAATTCTCTAAATAGATGTAAAATGCACTATTCATCAGATTGCATGTATACCTTTTTATGAGTGGCAGGAATAAGCTTCCAGAGTATGACCATCACATTTCTAGTATTCAGTATTATGACAGGCAGTTAAGCACACTTACTGATACCAATCAGTCCACAATTGCAAAGGAAGATCATGTGGAGTCCATGTTGAACTTGGCATTGTGAAGTAGAAATTACAGCACTAACAGTCTGTGCTACTTTATGTTAAAACACCTTTATTAAACTTACTGAACTTTAACCTCATTCAAACCAAATCTATTTCTAATTTTCATTTTCTTCTTGTCACAGATTGCACACCACACACGTGCTTAACCTCTCCATGAATAGCTGTCTTTAGACGACCGAAGTACATGTGTGCACAGTATTAATGGCAGGACCTGGTAAAATCTTTATGAAATAACACAATGTTCTCATGTTTTAATGTTCTAATGCATTTGCAAAATAAAATTTGCAAAATAAGGGAATACTTTTGCGAAATAATTTTATATTTTTCCAAAATAACACTATACTAAAATATCTATCTATCTATCTATCTATCTATCTATCTATCTATCTATCTATCTATCTATCTATCTATCTATCTATCTATCTATATGAATTTGTACATATTTATACACTACAGAAGCTAATAATTATTGCAGAACAATGCATTTGCGAAGTAACTCCACAATTATTGTGAAATAATGCAATACTTGAAGTATCGCAATATCTTTGCGAAATAACGGATGCTTTGCGCCCTCCCCCACCATAGCCTATCGTGTATGGGGTAGGAGCGTAAGGTTTAGATTCGCCAAAACTGTCGATCTCCGCTTTTCAACAGATCTTGACGCTTTGGGGTCGTCTGATACCGAAAACATTGATGTGTCGATGATGTGTGTGTCTGTGTGTCACAGTTTCTTGAGGACGGTCTAGAGCTAAAACGCCTGAAAGGAAAAATACCAAACTCAAAACTGAAATGTGCTGATTAGTTTTTGAGACAAATTGTGCAAGAGAAATAGGCACTCAAGATGTACCCTCAAATACTGTAATTCTTCAATTACAATTATTTATGAATTTTTCTCGTCAATTGACCTATTTTATGATCAAAAAGATCATCAGCATTAGGGGAAGTTAATAATTACTGAAATGTTAGAAAATACTTCGGGTTACTTGTTTCGGGCGCAAAGCCTGCTGAAGGTCACGTCCAATTTTTTTTTTAAAGATGGGAATAATCTTCTGTAAATATCTTCTGGAAATATCAGTATATTGCAAAGGCTGAAAGAAAGAAAGAAAGAAAGAAAGAAAGAAAGAAAGAAAGAAAGAAAGAATTGCAGATGTCTTTCTGTCCCTCTTTGTCCTCCGTGCCCACGGGAGCTATCACGCGCGCCACCCTCATTTCAAATAAAGCAATAGACAATATAAGCACGGGAAAACTCTAATAATAATAATAATAATAATACTAATAATAATAATCAAACCGGCCATATACTTGGTGCCTAGTACGGTAGGAAAACCTTGTTCTGAATGCACTGCAGCAGGATTTGCTGTACAGAGACCCCTTTGTCCTTCTTGTCTTTCTGACTAAATCGAAGTATACCTTATGATTCAATGGGTGAAGATATAGGGTTAATTATTTATGCAGGGGATAAAGAACATTGTGTGTGTGTGTTTGTGTGTGTGTGTGATTTGAGGGTCGCTGGTGATGGGCTTGCGGTGTCCAGGCACCAGTCTCCGCCTGTGTTGTGGTGGGGAAGTGAAATAATAGCAGGAAGCTGCAGACGGAGCTAAATCATGCCAGCTCTTGGGGGATGGTGGGGGGGTTGCACGGGGAGCATGAAGGGTGCGATGGTTGGAAATGTGGCGGGCAGGGTGCAGACCGGAACTCCAGCAGTTGCCCGTCATACGGAAAGCTTCTGTTTCCTTGAACACTTCATCCGAATCCGGCGGCACGAACTTCTATCAAACGCGCTCTGTTTAGATTCGGAAATCAATTGATGCCAGCCTGCTATAGCGGCATGACAAATGGCTTCTCGCTAAACTGATCCCGTCTGTTGGATGTCAGAGGTGCACTAATTTAAACGAAGGCTCGTTTGACTGAGTCATGGGGGTCCCTTGCACTGGTCACAATGGAGCACTAGTCTCCAAAATAGCCACGGAGAGAAATGGATTCCTGCGAGTGATTACGCGAGGTCTGAATTAATGGCCAGGAAATGAGCCATTACCCCAGCCCCGGCTAGACCTCCCCTTAATGTCGTCAGTGTGTTTTCTCTTGGCTTTTCGACTTGAACTTGGGGGGGGGAATGCCGTTGATCATTTAAGTACGGAAAGAAAATGTGACCCCTACTTAGAAAGACGCATCGCGGCACGGACCTCTCCACTGCATTCCGAGTGTCACTCCTCTGTGACATTTCTTTTCTCCTTTTGAATTAATGTGGGGTCTTTAACAAGGTCTACTGCTTTATTCGGGGAGACGCTGCTTCCATTTTTAAATTCTTTCATGCAATCAAGGGCACGCTATCAAATAAATGTTGGCAAAAACTGTTTTACTGAGTAATTTGTGGTACGCTTCAGTGTAAAAATAAAAAAAATATATTTCTGGCGTCTTATGGGCCTCACTATGTATGGCACTATATAAAGTAAAGATTCGTGGGTTTATCATGCCCTGTGACGGGCAGGCGCCCTGACCGGACCTTAGTCCTGCCTTCTGCCCGATGATTACTGGCATAGGCTCCGCGCGACACTGCCCTGGATAATGGAGGAGTATATCGGACAGAATTAAGGAAATAAATACGCAAATAAATAAAAGCACTTTGACATGTGACGAATAATAAATAACAACAACGTGACATGTGAGTATAGCTAATCAAATGGGTCGCGAAATACATTTTCTTTCTTTCTTTCTTTCTTTCTTTCTTTCTTTCTTTCTTTTAAATCAATGTGATACCGCGCGCAACATTAAAATAAGCCTTGAAATGAAAACTGTCACTGTCATCTGTCAAAGAGGGAGTGTCCCAACGGGTACTGTTTTTTGATTGGTGAATTCTTCGCGCGCAGACTTATAAAATAAAGATATTTTTATGATGATGATGATGATGATGGTGATGAACATGATGATGATGATGATTATTAATACTGTTTGTACGCTGGTTTATTAACTGCTTGATTTACTACATTTTCATTACATTGAATCTATTGATTGAAAAATGTATTTATATGTACCTTAGTTTACTGTGTGTGTGTGTGTGTGTGTGTGTGTGCGCGCGCCCTGCCCGGGGTTTGTTTCCTGCCTCGCGCCCTGTGTTGGCTGGGATTGGCTCCAGCAGACCCCTGTGACCTTAGGATATAGCGGGTTGGATAATAGATGGATGGATAGTTTACTACTTGACTAATAAACCATTTATTATTATACTTATTCATTTGTCTGACGCCTTGTTTTCCCCGTTGGTGCCCTGACAGGTGAAGTGATTTAACTCAGGGTCACATCGTATCAGGGTTGGGATCTGAACAGCCTCCAAATCTTCGGGTGCTCCTCCAGCCTGACATTTACAACTTGAATTCATAATCAAGTAAACCATTTTGGAATTTCTTAATTATTATCAAGTGACCAAAATAATTTTTTATTGTAATTTGATTTAATTGATTGATAATATAGTTGAAATGGTTTAAGTTATAACATTGTCACTTGATCATTAAACAATTTAGAAAAAAAAAATTTACTTGCGCATCACACCAAATTATGAATGAATCATTTTGGATTTGTTTAAATAATTAACCGATTGATCAACCATTTTGAGAATTCAGTTTTTTTTATTTAATACTAAAATATTAATTGACTGATGGTGCAGTTACAATTGTTATTTATTTCATTTACTGAAGTATTGATTGATTAACAATTTTGAAATTTCTTACTTTGTCACTCCACTGAATTATTACTTGCTCCATTAACCCTTTAGGATGTTGTAAAATTGCACTGAACTGTTCACTGATTGAGTGAAACTGAAATTTTGTTTTATTCTGCACTATGAATAGATTGATAACGCAGTTGAAACTGCTACTTATTAAGTTTACATAACTCCTAATTGATCATTCAACAATTTTGATCAACTAACCACATGGATTTTGTTAAATTGTGCTGCATTGTTAACTTATTGATAAACCATTTTGAAAATGATACTGAATTATGAATTGATTGATAACCCAGGCAAAACTATTATACATATTAAGTTTACATAATTCTTAATTGATCATTTAACAGGTTTGATCAATTAAGCATTTGGATTTTATCAAATTAGGCCGAGTTATTCACTTATTAATGAACCATTTTGATGTTGTATTATACTGAATTATGAATTGACTAATAACGCAATTGAAATGCATTAACATAATTATTAATTGATCATTTAACGGTTTTGATAAGTTTTATTTTTGCATTACACTAAATCATTAATTGATCAGTTTCTGATTCTGAATTTTGATAACGTATCGTGAATTATTAACTGACTAACTGCTTTGAAAATTAATTATTATACTGAATCACTAACTGATTGATTAACTATTATGAAAATTCAGATGTTTTACTATATTGAATTATTCATTCAGTTGAAATTGTTACTTATTTAATTTACAAAATTACTAATTGATCATTTAATAATGTTGATTTTTTTTTGCATTACACTAAATTATTAATTGATCAATTAATCATTTTGGATTTTGTTAAATTATACTGAATTACTAACTGATTAGCTCTTTTAGAAAGTGCATTTTTATTGTGTTATTATTAATTGATTGATTAACCATGCATTTATTTTTATTTTAATAGTGAACTAATAATTGATTAATTAACCTCTATAAATTTTAACCCCCAACCAGAAAGTGAGTTGATGTATTATTCAATGTTTGTGTGAAAATGTATTTTATTTCTGTATTAAGCTGAATTAGTGCTTGAAAATCGCCAAACTGTGCAGAGAGTCCGAATATTTCTTTGCTTATCATGTATGGAGTGGTGGCTCTGAGGTTAGGGATCTGCATTGGCAAGTGGAAGGTTGCCGGTTCGAATCTCGTAAATACCAATAGGGACTCCGCCATTAACCTTCAATTGCTGAACGCTTTGAGTAGTGAGAAAAGTGCTTTATAAATGCAAGGAATTGTTATTATTACTATACATGACGGCCCTGCCCGGGGTTTGTTTCCTGCCTTGTGCCATGTGTTGGCTGGGATTGGCTCCAGCAGACCCCCATGACCCTGTAATTGGGATGTAGCGGGTTGGATAATGGATAGATGGACTATACAGGACTTTTTCTAAGTTCAAGGTTTTTCCATTCAGTTCTTTACATTTACCTTTTTGGATTGTTAATAGACTAAAAAAAATAAAAGAGGTTTGTTTCTTAGTTCATAAACTCTCCAAATATTAAAAATGTATTTATATGTGTAGAATTGTTTAGATCCATTCATCAGCTTTTCTGAACATGCGTCACCCAGTCCAGCAGTAATGGGCACAAGGCAGGAACCAATCCTGGACAGGGCGCCAGTCTATCGTAGGGGGCAGGCTGCTGATGGGGAGAATGAAAAAAACATCTTCTTCCTGATGAGCGCCACTCACATCTACCGAGTTTCTTGCTTCCAGCCATGGGAGCAAATGACCTTTCGCTGTCAGCCTCAGCAATGACAAATTGCAGACGAGAGATAGCTGTGTTTTTAGGAATGTGAGAGTTCATCGAGTGGCCATGTCCCTGACAGAGCTGTGAACCCTGGTAACTGAGCCAGATGTATTAATTGATAGGTAATGTCGGCAGACACAAGTCTGTGAGCCTGGCTGCGGTGGAAAACCTGCGGAATTTCATGTCTTCTCTGAAAAGACAGCAAGCAGCGTGTGGAATTACAGGCCCACAGGCAAAGGGGGCGAGCCATGTCCAGTCTTGAAAAGTGTGCAAAGACGTCAAATAAGCACTGTGTGTCTAACTATCCTGCCGACTACACTAAAATATCTATCTATCTATCTATCTATCTATCTATCTATCTATCTATCTATCTATCTATCTATCTATCTATCTATCTATCTATCTATCTATCTATCTATCATATAGTGCCTTTCTATCTATCTATCTATCTATCTATCTATCTATCTATCTATCTATCTATCTATCTATCTATCTATCTATTGCCACACATGTCACATGTCAGAGCCCTTGGAACCCTTGGAGTTCCTCTCAGGTATGTGATACCACCCTGAGCCAAGAGGTGGCACTGCTACTAATTGTCTTGTTCTTCCTCATCAGTGCAAAAAAGCTACCCAGTGACAGCAACTGACTCCACCACTGTTGGTCCCTGGGCTATAAAATCATGAGCACCTGGAAGGATGCATCACTTCTTGTCTAAGCGACTGAAGCAAAGGAGATCCATCCATCCATCCATGCATTTTCCAATCCACTATATCCTAACTACAGGGTCACGGGGGTCTAAAGGAGCCAATCCCAGCCAACACAGGGCGCAAGGCAGTAAACAAAACCCAGGCAGGGTGCCAGCCCACCGCAGGGCGCAAACGAGATCCACATGCCAATAATAACTAATCAGAGTGTTATGGTGGCAGAAAGTTTTGCTTCTTTTAAGTGCCATCATGTATTGTTTTAGTTTAAAACCTAATTGGGGATAGCTGGGTTGATGCCCCAAAAATGTAACCATGTATCAGCCTGTCATTCCTTAAGATGACCACACTATCTATCTATCTATCTATCTATCTATCTATCTATCTATCTATCTATCTATCTATCTATCTATTTAGTGCCTTTCTTATATGCAGTAACTATCACTAATCACACTATAGTCATTGTCATGCATGGATGTCAGAGGACTCCTCCAAGGACTCAAGAAAGGTATTTAATAACCCAAGCCTCACACTGTGGAAAACTGGAAGGAAAACATCCAACGTGAAATTATTGCTTTTCCCCTGAGACGCTTGCCGATTCATGGAGCACCACGTTGAATTGTGTCTGGCACAAAAAACAGAAACCATTTCCAGCATCGCATGTAAGTCAATCGATTACACATACGTCAAAGTATTGAGCATATTTGTTTGATTCAGATTGCTTCATTCTAACGGGAGTTACAATAGAATAATCTGGTGTGACCCGACATTTGCGCGATAGACATATGCGCGCCGACAAAATCGCAGCAACAAAATCGCGAAGGTTTGATTAAATATGATTTACTAGTTTAAAGCATATATGATAACGTTTATTTTAGAATTCAATATTATGAGACGCGGCATGCCATCAGCACGGCACGCAGATAGTCCTTAAGATCACGGCCTGCATATGTAGGAAGAATTGCAGCAAGGGCGTCCCACTCTCTTGGCCTCTCTTGCGACTTTGTTGTGGCGATTTTGTCGGCGCGCATTTGTTGAAAACCAGTTAGTGGGTTTGTCGGCACTTATTTGTCCGTCGTGGTTTTGTCGGGGCGCATATGTCTATCGCACTTTTGTCGGTGAACCGTAATCTGGGCCTCTTTCGAGTGAATCTCCTTGTAACTTTCACTTGGTTGTTGCTTTCAGTAAATACAGCTGGAGTTTGTCTGAAAAGTAACAAAATGTGAATATTTTGAAGGTGGGGGTATTCTTTTCTATATCCAATATAGATGGTCTCTAGGCCAGGAAGTGAACCACACTATTATTAATTTTGCTGCAAAAAGTGCTGCACAGAAATAAAAATACTGCTACACACCTACATTTGCACTTCTGTTTATATTTATAAGATGCAGCTTGCAAATTTTTACTTCTTCCCCACATTTTTTTTAATCTTCTACCTGGGGAATGCTACAGCAGATCATCTTCTTCCATCTCTTCCTGTCCTCTCCATCTTGTTCTGTTACCCCCATCACCTGCATGTCCTCTCTCACCACATCAATAAACCTTCTCTTAGGCCTTCCTCTTTTTCTCTTCGCTGGCAGCTCTATCCTTAGCACTCTTCTCCCAATATACCCAGCATCTCTTCTCTGCACACATCCAAACCAACACAATCTCACCTCTCTGACTTTGTCTCCCAACCATCCAACTTGAGGTGACCCTCTAATGTCCTCATTTCTAATCCTGTCCATCCTCGTCACACCCAATGAAAATCTTAACATCTTTAACTCTGCCACCTCCAGCTCTGTCTCCTGCTTTCTGGTCAGTGCCACCGTCGTCAGCCCTTATAACAAAGCTGGTCTCACTACCGTCCCTTCACAGTAGACCTTCCCTTTCACTCTTGCTGATATCCGTTTGTTACAAATCCCTACCTGACACTCTTCTCCATCCATTACACCCTGCCTGCACTCTTTTTCACCTCTCTTCTACAATCCCCATTACTCTGTACTGTTGATAGATAGATAGATAGATAGATAGATAGATAGATAGATAGATAGATAGATGGATGTGAAAGGCACTATATTATAGATAGATAGATAGATAGATAGATATGAAAGGCACTATGTGATAGATAGATAGATAGATAGATAGATAGATAGATAGATAGATAGATAGATAGATAGATACTTTATTAATCACAAGGGGAATTTCACAAACTCCAGCTACACCATACTGATAATAACAATATTAAATTAAAGAGTGATAACAATGCAGGTATAACAGACAATAACTTTGTATAATGTTAATGTTTACCACCCCAGGTGGAATTGAAGAGTCGCATAGTGTGGCGGAAGAATGATCTCCTCAGTCTGTCAGTGGAGCAGGACGGTGACAGCAGTCTGTCTGTCGCTGAAGCTGATCCTCTGTCTGAAGATGATCCTGTTCAGTGGATGCAGTGGATTCTTCATGATTGACAGGAGTCTGCTCAGCGCCCGTCGCTCTGCCACGGAAGTCAAACTGTCCAGCTCCGTGCCTACAATGGAGCCTGCCTTCCTCACCAGTTTGTCCAGGTATGAGGCGTCCCTCTTCTTTATGCTGCCTCCCCAGCACACCACCACGTAGAAGAGGGTGCTCGCCACAACCGTCTGATAGAACATCTGCAGCATCTTATTGCAGATGTTGAAGGATGCCAGCCTTCTAAGGAAGTATAGTCGGCTCTGTCCTCTCTTACACAGAGCATCAGTATTGGCAGTCCAGTCCAGTTTATCATCCAGCTGCACTCCCAGGTATTTATAGGTCTGCACCCTCTGGACAGTCACCTCTGATGATCACGGGGTCCATGAGGGGCCTGGACCTCCTAAAATCCACCACCAGCTCCTTGGTTTTGCTGGTGTTCAGGTGTATGTGATTTGAGTCGCACCATTTAACAAAGTCCTCTATTAGGTTCCTGTACTCCTCCTCCTGCCCACTCCTGGTTGCAGCCCACGATAACTGTGTCGTCAGTGAACTTTTGCACGTGGCAGGACTCCGAGTCATATTGGAAGTCTGATGTATGTTGGCTGAACAGGACCGGAGAAAGTCCAGTGCCCTGCGGCACTCCTGTGTTGCTGACCACAATGACAGACCTGCAGTTCCCGAAACACACATATTGAGGTCTGTCAGTAAGATAGTCCATGCCACCAGATATGAATCTACTCCCATCTCTGTCAGCTTGTCCCTAAGTAGCAGAGGTTGGATGGTGTTGAAGGCGCTAGGGAAGTCCAGAAACATAATTCTTACAGCACCACTTCTTCTGTCCAGGTGGGAGAGGGATCGGTGTAACATATAGATGATGGCATCCTCCACTCCCACCTTCTCCTGTTATGCGAACTGCAGAGGGTCGAGGGCGTGACGGACCTGTGGGATTAGGTGGTGAAGCAGCAGCCACTCCATGGTCTTCATCACATGTGACGTCAGAGTGACAGGCCAGAAGTCATTCAGCTCACTAGGACGTGACACCTTTGGGACAGGAGTGATACAAGATGTTTTCCAAAGCCTCTCGACTCTCCCCTGTTCCAGACTTAAGTTGAAGATGCGCTGTAGAGGACTCCCCAGTTCCAATGCACAGGCCTTCAGCAGTCATGGCGATACTCCATCTGGACCCGCTGTTTTGCTGGCACAAAGTCTCCTCAGCTCTCTGCTTACATGGGCTGCGCAATTGTGGGTGGGGATGTCTCACCTATGCTGGTATCAGCAGGAGGATGGGTGGAGGGGGCAGTACTCCGAGGTGAGAGTGGGTTAGGGTGGTCAAACCTGTTAAAGAAGTTGTTCATCTGGTTTCCTCTCTCCACGTCCCTCTCAATGGTGGCACCCCGCTTCAAGCTGCAGCCAATGATAATCTTCATCCCATCCCACACTTCCTTCATGCTGTTATTCTTCAACTTTTGCTCCAGCTTTCTCCTGTACTGCTCCTTCGCCACCCTGTGCTGGACTCGGAGTTCCTTCTGCACGCGCTTGAGCTCAAGTTGATCCCAATTATTTAAACTCATCCACCTTCTCCAACTCTACTCCCTTCATCCTCACCATTCCACTGACCTCCCTCTCATTCACACACATGTATTCTGTCGTGGTGGTCCTAGTAAACTTTATTCCTCTCTTCTCTAGAGCAGATCTCCACCTCTTCAGGGTCTCCTCAACCTGCTCCATACTCTTACTACAGATCACAATGTCGTCAGCAAACATCACAGTCCACTGGCACTCCTGTCTAATCTCATCTGTCGACCTGTCCATCAGCATTACATATAAATAAGGCCTCAGTGCTGATCCCTGACGTAATCCCACCTCCACTCCCACCACAGACCTCATGACTGTCTTATACCTCCATTGAGGTTCTAATAATTTAGGCCATAAATGACTGAAGTCCCCCATCCAGTTCTGACGGATCCATCTGACTCTGATGAATGATGCAGTCCAAGCCAGGATCTGCTGCTGCCAGTGTCTCTTCATTCAGAGACCAGACAGTTGCTATTTTAATTCCTATTAATAAAAGAGTTAAAAATAAAACCGAGACAAGCGTGTGTTTCCGGATTTTCAACTCGCCTCAGGGCCCGGCTGGAAATTTTGCCACGCACTGCCACACTTTCTATATTCTACACATTTACCTTCTGGCCAGCAGAATTGGAAGAAATGTGAATATATTGAATTATGATGCATTATTAATCAGACTGCACACACACAGTCACACATGGAGACTCCAGTGGGCTGCAACGGTGGACTTCTGGTCTCTTTGGCGTTTCAAATCAGGTTGGAGAAGATGGGCAGAAACACACAAAAAAAAAGAAAACTGTGGTGACCAGCAGGGCACAGTAGGCTTTGTGTCACACCAGTGCCGTCCTAACAGCATCATAGACCCCTGGACAAAGCAGTGTAGGCCCCTGTTTTAATAGCTAAAGAGAAACATATGTGGTGTGAACGATAGGGGGCACTCTCGCTCCCTTGAACCCCTGTCCACGACTCCAGACACCAGGTAAAAGTCCTCAAGTTGACTTTATTTTGTCGCCACAGTGCACAAAGTACACTCTCCACCACAATACTCATAAATCACCAATACAATCAATAAACACAATCCTCCAGCTCCCAGACGCGTTGCCACCCTTCCTCGCCGTCTGGGAGCTCCCACAGTCCTTTTATATCTCCTGACCCGGAAGTGTTTCTGCCCAATAGTCCACAAGTCCTTATTCCTTCCGGGTCAGGGTAAATAGTCCCTTTCTTCAACCCGGAAGTCCGTCGCTCTTCCTGTGATGAACCTTTGGGTCACAGGGCACGAAGAAGCCCTCGGTCCTCCCTGCAGCTCCCTCCTGTGGCCCCCATGGCATCCAGCAGGGCTTTGCATAAAAACTCCAATGTCCATGATGCCCTGCTGGTCTTCTGGGGACCTCCACGCTGCAAGGAGGGCTCCACCTGGCGGCTTGGGGGTATTGGCCGGGATAAATGGCTGGCCATCCATCAAAGTGGGCATCAGAAACATCGTTCACCCCCAGTCAGTGCCCTGGACGGCCCCGTGAGTCAGAGCTTTTTTGCTTTTTTGTAAATGACCCAAAGCGATGCCAGGAGACATTACTCACATTTACTTATTTGGATGACACCTTTATCCAAGGTGACTTACACCATCTATGATGCAATTGGTTCCAGTTCTTTCCTGGTGCACAGACAGGTCATGTGACTTGCTCAGGGTCACACAGTGGTGTCAGCAGCCGGATTTGAATCAACAACAACAACAACAATATTTCATTCTAAAGCACGTTTTCATACAAACGATGTCGCTCAGAGTGCTTTACAGGTTGAAGAAAGATAAAAAAAGAAATTTAAAAATAAAATTAGGTGATACTAATTAACACAGAATAAAAGTAAGGTCCGATGGCCAGGCCAAAAAAAAAAAAACTCCAGAGGGCTGGAGAAAAAAAAACAAAAAAAAACAAAAGCTGCAGCAGTTCAAAGGCCAAAAGACCACCCGGCCCCCCACTGTTCATTCTACCTGACATAAATGATCTCAATCAGTCCTCATGGTTTTCAGGGTTCATGTGGAAGAATTAGATGACGATGGTCATGTGGACCCCTGGCCTTCAATCCATCAGTGTAGGGACAGCATGGTGCCCTGATCAGGTGGTGGGGGCGCAGATCAGCAGCACCGAAAAAATGGAAAAAGAACAGCAGAGAAAGTAGGGGTTAGTACGGATTGGGTGGCACGGTGGCGCAGTGGTAGTGCTGCTGCCTCTCAGTTAGGAGGCCCGGGTTCGCTTCCTGGGTCCTCCCTGCGTGGAGTTTGCATGTTCTCCCAGTGTCTGCGTGGGTTTCCTCCCACAGTCCAAAGACATACAGGTTAGGTGCATTGGCAATTCTACATTGTCCCTAGTGTGTGCTTGGTGTGTGTGTGTGCCCAGCGGTTGGCTGGCACCCTGCCCAGGGTTTGTTTCCTGCCTTGCTGAGATTGGCCCCTGTGACCCTGTTGTTAGGATATAGCGGGTTGGATGGATTGATAGTACGGATTGTGGAGCCACAATAATTAAATGCATATCCAGAATAACCTACATAAAGCGGAGTGGTGGCTCTGAGGCTAAGGATCTGTGCTGGTATCCAGAAGGTTGCCGGTTCAAATCTCCGTCACTGCCAAAAGAGATCCTACTCTGCTGGGCCCTTGGGCAATGCCCTTAACCTGCAATTGCTCCAGGGATGCTGTACAATGGCTGATCCTGCGCTCTGACCCCAAGGGGTATGCAAAAATTAACAAATTCCTAATACAAGAAATTGTATAAGGTGAAATAAAGAACAAAAAAAAAAAAGTAGGCCCTCCAATCTCGCCAACCTGCAGGAAAAACTTGGGGCAGGATTGGCACTCCAGCTTGTATAAAAAAAAAACTCATACTGTTCCCTTCCATCTGAACTAGTGGGGGTGCTGAAGTGTCACCCATTGCATCGCTGTGTTGAGGTCCTAATTTGACCCCCTGAGGTGGTCTGTCAAGTGTTGTGTATCAGTGCATGCTCCCAACCTCTGTCTCTCTCACACACACGGTGAGCACACTCACAAGGTGCCAATCCAACTACAAGGCGTCACAAGAGAACAAGGCAAACACAAACTCCTTCATTTGATAAATGGCATTGGTATACAATACAAGGCAGGACAAGGTAACAAAACATTCTTACAATTCGAGAGGCTCACATGCACAACAACAGCAACATCAATTTCTAGAGCAGGTTTTCATACAAATGATGTCCCTCAAAGAGCTTTACAGGATGAAGAAAGAAGAAAGAAAAAAATCTAAAATTAAAATTAGGCGATGTTAAGTAACAAAGAATAAAGTAAGGTCTGATAGCCAAAAATAAAACTCCAGACGGGTGGGGAAAAATAAAAAAAAAAAAATCTGCAGGGGTTCTGAGGCCACGAAACCACCCAGACCCACCACTGGGCATTCTACCTGATATAAATGATCTCAACCAGCCCTCATGGTTTTCAGGCTTCAAGTGGAAGAATTAGATGA